>NC_133666.1:286228698-286388845 GCF_037893015.1 Macrotis lagotis
CCTTAAATACTATAGGATTGCTAGCTATCTAGTGATGATAATAGACTCCCTTCAACAAGGAAGATCACAACTCTTTCAAACTCAGACTTAAATGGTACATCATGAGGTACCATGGTCAAAATTTCAATAACAAATAATGAACATTTCAGTGATGAGTTTCTTGATATGAACTACATAGGCTCCTCCAATCTGAGCCTATTCTAGCACTGGCAGGGGATCCCTGGGAGGAATGGAAGTGGAAACAGCAACAGCAATGGTCACCCTCTACTGACAACTTGTGCATCTCATAACTTTCTCATCACAAACACTACCTTCTGTTTACCTAAATGCAATAAAATTTCCCGGATGCACCCTGGAAGCAAACGTCTATTAGACAATGTAATTGTAAGAAGAAGAGACAGCTAGGAGGAGAGAGTGACAAAGGCAATGTGTGGTACAGAGTGCTGGACAGATCACAGACTCATCCTCTCTAAGCTAAATATTCACATTCAACCAAAGTGGCGGCCCTAAGTAAAAATGAATACTAGAAGAATTAATGACAAGAATTAATTAGAGTGTTTCTCTGAGAGGGAACAGTTTATTGCTAACTTGGAGGGAAAACTGAGCCAAAATACCACTGGCACCAGTGGAGTAGAAAAGGAGTGGGCAGCTTTCAGAGATCTGGCGTACAGAACTGCATTTGCTTATCTGGGTCAGAACACTTGCCAACACTAAGGCTGGTCTGATGAAAATGATGGGGAAATAGAGAAGTTGCTAAATGAAAAAACGAGAACTCCATAGGGTTTACCAGCAGGTTAGTTCATCCATTTCTAAGGCAGCATTTGATTCCATTAAAAGTAAAGTCCAAGTGAAGCTTAGAGAGATGCAGGATTCTTGGCTCAGTAAGAAGGCAGATGAAATTCAATTTTATGCAGATGTAACAAACTAAAATGTTTTTATGTTGCCCTGAAGGCTATTTATGGGCCAAAAGACATATGGTGCATCTCAACTACTCAGTGCTGGTGGATCCACATTAATCAATAACAGGGATTTGAACCTAGAAAGATGGGCTGATCACTTCTATAGTGCTCTTTTTTTTGTTTTTGTTTTTTTACAAGGCAATGGATGAAATGACTTGCCCAAGGGTCAGACAGTTAGGTAATTATTAAGTGTCTGAGGGGCAGCTAGGTGGCACAGTGGATAGAGCACCGGCCCTGGAGTCAGGAGTACCTGAGTTCAAACCCGGCCTCAGTCACTTAATAATTACCTAGCTGTGTGGCCTTGAGCAAGCCACTTAACCCCATTTGCCTTGTAAAATTAAAAAAAAAAAGTATCTGAGACGGAATATGAACTCAGGTCCTCCTGACTCCAGGGCCAGTGCTCTATCCACTGTGCCACCTAGCTGGTCCAATAGTGTTCTCAATAGATCATCATCAATCAATGCAGAAATCATTGATTATTAACCTTAAGTTGAAGTCAATCTGTCCCTAGCTGAAGTTCTAACCAAAGAAGAGGTTTTGAATGCCTTAGGCTCTTTTCAAGTGACAAAGCAACTGGTACTGATTCTATTCCAACAGATCTATCCAAAAACTGACTGAATTATTCCAGATTATATGTCATAAAGAGGTTATCCCCCAAGAATTCAAGGATGCCTCCATCATCCATCTCTATAAAGGGAATAGACTGTCCTGTGACAATCACAGGGATATTTCTCTTTTGGTCATTGCTGGAAAGATTCTTGCCAGAGTCCTTCTCAAAAGACTGATCCTTCACCTGGAAGTTGGTTGCCTTCCTGAGAGTCAGTATGGCTTCAGAGGGGGTAGAAGAAGAGTTGATATGGTGCTTGCTGCTTGATAACTCCAGAAGAGAACAGAGATCTGGATACAACACTTGTAGATCTGACCAAGGCCTTTGATACTATTATGTCAAATTTTGTTGCCCAGAGAGGTTCATCAGTCGATTTGTCTGCCCATACCACTCTTTAATATGTTTTCCCCAACCTAGTCATATAACACATGTTGATGAGCCTCAATCTTCACAGGGGGAATGTATAGTAATATATATGTACCTCAATAACCAAGTTTACTTACAGAGGTCAGAGATCCTAAGTTGTTGGTTTCCACAGAGTGTAAGAAGAGGCTGTTAGTTAAAGATAAATATTACAAAAACTGGGCTGAAAGGCACAGAGTCTACTTGCAGGAATATGAGAGTAGGACAAAAGGGGAGATAAATGAATTGACTCCACCAATCACCTAACTGGCAGAGATCTTCCAATCCGACCTATAGGTACCAGACCTGAGATTAGATGGAGGCCTGCTCCAACAAGTCCTGGGTTGACCCAGGGTCTCTGATCTCTGCAAGTACACTTGCTTATAACAATTAACAATAATGTGTTTTTCATATATGCACACACATATATACATACACACACACACACACACACATATATATATACATATAGTACTTGAAAGTTTACAAAGCACTTTACATATACTGAGTCATATTTACCATTTTTCATTCTAATAATCCTTTAAGGGAGATATTATTATTATTCCCATTTTATAGGTAAAAAAATTGAAGTGAAAAGAAGTTAAGGGTTTTGCCCAAAGTAACATTGGAAGGAAATGTTTGAAGTGATATTTGAACAAGTTTTTTTTGACTCCTAAGTCCTACTTTATCATCTAGCTACTTAGATTTTTACCAAAGCAATTGACTTTCTCCTGCAATTATTGTAAAAAGGTATGCCAGATGATGGTAGAGTTAGGTGAAATCAGAACTGGTTAAAGGGCTAGAATAGACTCAAAGGGTAACCATTAATCATTTTTACTTTAAAAGAGTAAAGGCTGGGGGCAGCTAGGTGGTGCAGAGGTAGAGCACCAGCCCTGGAGTCAGGAGGACCAGAGTTCAAATCTTGTCTCAGACACTTAACAATTACCTAGCTATGTGAACCTTGGGCAAATCATTTAACCCCACTGCTTTAAATGAATAAAAAAAATTTAAAAAGAATAAAGGCATGAGAATTAAGACGATTTGGAAAGGCTTCCTGTAGATTATGAGATTTTATGAGGAAGTCAGAGAAGTCAGCTTCACTAGTGACCAGTCATTAAAGGTGTGCATATCCTTTGACTCAAAGATGCAATTATTAGGCTTATAACCCTAAGAGGTCAAAGAAAGAGGAAAAGGTTCATATGCACAAAATTGTTTATTTATAACTTTTCTTAATATTTCAAAGAAATAGAAATTAAGAAGTTGCTAATTTCTATTAACTGGAAAATGGCTGAATAAATTAAAAGCAAAGAAATATGATGTAATATTATTACATGACAAATTTTTCAGAGAAACAAAGGAAGACTAGGATGAACTGATACAAATTGAAGTAAGCATAACAAACAGACAATTTCCATGATGACATTTTAAAGAAAAACAACTTCAAAAGACTTGAGAATTCTTATCAATGCAAAAACTAAACATAATTCCAGAGATGAATGATGATGGAATATGATACCCACTTCCTGAAAGACAGGTAATGGACTAAAAACAAAAAATAAAACAGTAATGCTCAAAAAGAAATGTTCTGATTTGAACATGCATATTATTACAAGGGTTTTGTTTTCCTTTTTTCCAGGGAGGATTCGGGGAGAAAGAGAATGTAAGGAAGGGGGAACAAGAAAGATTATGTCAGAGATATCTGATGGCTCAAGGGAAAGCACATCAGGTCTGGATTCAGGAATACCTGAGTCCAAATCAAACTTATTGATACTTACTAGCCATATGTGACAATCAGTTTTCTCAACTCTAAAATGAAGATATGAGAGCATATAATGGGGTTTACTGTAAGGATCAAAGGAGATAACTGTAAAGTGCTTTGCACTGTGCCTGGTAAGTAGTAGGAGCTTGTTTTGAGTGATTTCCATCATGTCTGACTCTCTGTGACATTTGGGGGTTTTCTTGTCATCTCTTTCTCCAGCTCATACTACAGATGATGAAACTGAAGCAACCAGGCTTAAGTGACTTGCCCTGGGTCAATAGTCCTCCTGACTCCAGGGCTGGTATACTATTCACTGTAACACCTAGCTACCCCCATGGGAGCTTAATAAATGCCTATTCCCTTCCCCCCCTTCCCCCCAAAAAAGAAAAAGATAAAAAAGAAAAGGAAAAAAGGGGTCATTAAAGATTTTTTAAATGAAGAGCAAGTCAATAAGAATCAAAACAAGCAGGATAGCTTCGAAATAATTAAATACATATTTAAATGTACAATCCTCTTTTTCTCTGCTATGTATATTAAAGTAACATCAGAATTTTTTTTTAAAAAAGGATCATTTTATGATAACAGGCAGTTTCAGAAAAGTAAGCTAAGCTACAATTTACATTTTTAGTTATTTACACAATACTAAAATAGTCTTTTTGTAAGAATAAGTATAATCGGCCCTTCCCCAGCAAAAATAAAAAACCTCACAAGAAACAAAGTGAAAGAGGAAAAAAAATGTACTTCAGTCTGTGTTCTGATACCATCAGCTCTGCCTCTGGGGTAGATCCCATTCTTTATCATAAGTCCATCAGAGAAGTTACTTCCATATTTTTCCATAGTTGCTGTTGCTGATTGCAATTCCCTCCATCCATTCTTCCCCACTACTTTTTATTAGATTTTCTTTCTCCTTTCACTCTAACCCTCTTCAAAAGTGTGCTGTGGGGCAGTCAAGTGGCACAACTGACAGAGCACCAGAGACCCAGCAACCACCTAGCCCTATGGTCCCAGACAAGTCACCCAATCCCACCACTTTGCAGAAAGTAAAAAAAGAAAATGTATTATATCTGACTATCCTCTCCCATGATCTAACCTCTCCTACAACCCCCTTCCCCTCCTCCTGTCTCCTTTCTCCCATCCCCTTTCTCTACTTTTTCTTGTAGATTTCTATGTCCTATTAAGTATGTATGTTGTTTCCTCTCTGAGCCATTTTCAATGCGAATGAAGCTCATTCCCCTTCACCTCCCCCCCTTTCATACCACTGCAAAAGCTATTTCTTGACTCTTTTACATGAAATATCTTAGTCTATTCTACCTCTCCTTTCCCTTTTTCCCAGTACATTTCCTTTTAACCCACTGACTCAATTTTTAAAATATATTGCATATTCAAATTCAGCTCCCTCCTGTGCTCTGGCTATAAAAGCTCCTTCTAACTGCTCTAATAAATGAAAAGGTTCATATGACAATTATCAGTACCATCTTTCCATGCAGGAATACATGCATTAATCATCATTAAATCCCTCATAATTTACCCTTCTTATCTACTCTTTTTATGCTTTACCTGAATCCTGTACTTGAAGATCAAACTTTTTGTTCGGCTTCAGCTGTTTACCCTATTTCAGTGAAAGTCCATCTTTTCCCCTGGAAGAGGATGTTCAGTTTTGCTGGGTAGTTGATTCTCTGTTGCATTCCAAACTCTCTTTTTGTTTGTTTGTTTTTGCAAGGCAATGGGGTCAAATGACTTGCCCAAGGTCACCCAGCTGGGTAATTCTTAAAAGTCTGAATCCAAATTTGAACCCAGGTCTTCCTGATTCCAGGCTTCATGCTCTATTTACTACACCACCCAGCTGCCCCATTCCAAGCTCTTTTGCCTTCCAGAAAATCATATTCCAAGCCCTGTAAGTCCTTAATGTGGTTCTAAGTCCTGTGTAATCCTGACTGTAATTCCACAGTATTTGAATTGTGTCCTTCTGGCTGCTTGTAATATTTTCCCTTTGACTTGGGAGTTCTGAAACTTGACTATAATATTCCTGGGAGTTGTTTTGTTTTGGTTTTTTGATCTGTTTCAGGAGGAGATCTGTGGATTCTTTCAGTTTCTATTTTACCTTCTGCTTCTAGAATATCAGGGCAATTTTCCTGTAGAAATTCTTTAAAAATGAAGTCAAGGCTCTTTTCCTGATCATAACTTTCAGGTAGCCCAGTAATTTTTAAATTGTCTCTCCTGGATCCATTATCCAGGTCCACTGTTTTTTCAATGAGATATTTCATGTTTTCTTCTAATTTTCAATCTTTTGTTATTGCTTTATTGTGTCTTGATTATTCGCAAAGTCATCAGCTTCCTTTAGCTCCACTCTACATTTGAAGGAGTTGTTTTCTTCAGAGAGCTTTCTTATCTCCTTTTCCATCTGGCCAATTCTGCTTTTTAAGACATTCTACTCCCCATTAACTTTCTGAATTGCTTTTGCTGTTTGACCTAAACTGATTTTTAACATGTTTTTGCCTTCAGCTTTTTGGATCTGCTTCACCAAGCTGCTGACTTGGTTTTCATATTTTTTCTGCATCTCTCTCATTTCTCTTCCCGATGTTTCCCCTACCTCCCTTGATTTTCAAAATCTTTTTTGAGCTCTATCACAGCCTGAGTCCAACTCCTATATTTCTTGGAGACTCTGGATATAGAAGCTTGTGGATTTATTCATCTTCTGAGTATGTGTTTTGATCCTCCATGGGACCAAAGTAATTGTCTATGGTCAGGTTCCTTTTTTTGCTGTTTACTCGTTTCCACAGGTTGTACCCTGGTTTGGGGGTGCTTCCTGAGATTTTGAGTATTATTGGAACATCCCCACAAGGATCTCAGTTCTTTCAATGTCTTATGAGAAGCTCTGACTGCTCTCCTGGAGTGTGCTTTGGTCTGTGGATGACCACAAGTACACCTCTCTACCTCGGGGCTGTGAGGAAGATCCCTGCTCTATGACAGTATGGGGCCTCAGACTGTGATCAAGATCTAAATATGGACAAAGTACAAGAGTTCTGTCCCAGGGACAGAGGAGAAACCCCCTTACCTTCCATGGCTGAACACTCTGGAAGCAGCTGCTGGGAGGCTCCCTGCTGGGCAGCTCTGTGGGCCTGCTTCCATTTCTTTGGATCTGAGCTGCACTGAGGGCTACAGATATGCTGATGGCCAAGGTTGCACTGAGGACCACACTGGCTCCCACTCACTCTGGCAGAGGTATCCCTGCTGTTCTTCCAAGTTGCATTTGAAGTTCCCTCGATTGCCAGGTATGGAAACTGCTTCTGCTGCCAAGAGCCAGTGTTCCCAGGGACCTAGGTGCCCCGCCAGCTATTCCCAGAAGACTGGAGCTCCTTCACTCCAGCACGATGATCCTGGCTGCACTGTCGCTCCCTCCAAACCCATGGAACAGAGTCTTCCCATAATCTTTCAGGTTACCTTCGACTGGAAAATTGCCTCACTGGATCTTTTTTTGTGGGTTCTGTCTCTTGAAAATTTAGTTAGAGTGTCATAATTTTAAGGATTTTGCAATATTTTGGAGAGAACTCCTAGGAAAGGCTGTTTTCATGTCGTCATCTTGACTCCGTGCCCCCCATCCCCACCCCGCACTAAATAACATCGATGAGAGAACTGCAAATTAAAGCAACTGAGTAATCATCCCACACCTATCAGATTGGCTATAAAACTGTGCATACCCTTTGATACAGCAACACCACTGCTAGGTCTGCATACCAAGAGATCAAAGAAAAAGGAAAAGGACCAATATGAACATAAACATTCAAAGAAGCTCTTTTTGTTGTAGCAAAGGACTGTAAATTGAGAGGATATCCATCAACTCAGGAATGGTTGAATAAATTGTTGCATATGATTTTGATGAAATTCTATTGTGCTATAAGAATTGATAAGCAGGATGCTCTCAGATAAACCTAGAAAGATTTACATGAAACAATGCAAAGTGAAATGAGCAAAACCAGGAGAACACTGTACACAGAATACAATAATAGCAATATTGTACAATGAAGAACTTTTCTATTCTCAGCAATACATGATCCAAGAAAATTCTGAAGGTCTTAAGATGAAAAGGGCTGCCCATCTCCAGAGGGAAAAAATCAGTGGATTTGAATGCAAATTAAAGCATATTTTAGATTTTTGGGGGGTTATCTGGTCTGTTTTTTCTTTCAAAGAGTGACTTACATGAAAACAGATTTTACATAACCAAACATATATAATCTATGCCAAATTGTTTACCCTCTCAATGAAGGGGATGGAATAGCAAGGGAGAGATTTCTAACCCAAATTTGTTTTATAAAAACTTTTACACATAAGTGGGGAGAAAAAAAATATTAAACAAAAAAAGAAAACAAGATTCTTTCAATGTGCTCACTGATACACAGATATTTTTAGCATATTTCCTGGTCAATATCTATATGTACAACTCATTTACCTCCTTGATAATTGCTCTTACTGACATTTTCTGAACCGTTCGATTTTGGTTCACAGACAATTTCCTTTACTACTTTATTAATTACCACTTAGACATGCACTGAATGCTTCATTCAACTTTTTTATTTCTTCCATATTTTTCCCATCTGTATGTCATAAGTGTAAAAATGCTGTTTGCCTTAGAATACTTTTTTCATTACTATGACACAGATGGTACTAACATCCCAAATAACTGGAGTTAAAACCACTCTATTTCAATATTGCTTTTCTTCATATTTCTTCAATATGTTTGTGCTCCATGATAGTCACCTGTTTCTGAGAACATTTTCTAAAATAAAAATATCTTTATTTGATTCTTCTCTCACAACATGGATCTTTGTTTAGCATTATTATACATGTATGCTTTATGTTAGATTGCCTTCTGTGGGGGGTGAGGAGAAGGGAGAAGGGAAGGAAGGAAAGAGAAAAATGAAAAACTCAAAACCTTGCAAAAATATGACTGTTGGGGGCAGCTAGGTGGTGCAGTGGATAGAGTGCCGGCCCTGGAGTCAGGAGTACCTGAGTTCAAATCTAGCCTCAGACACTTAATAATTACCTAGCTGTGTGGCCTTGGGCAAGCCACTTAACCCTATTTGCCTTGCAAAAACCTAAAAAAAGAAAAATATGATTGTTGAAAACTACCATTCTACATAGTTAGAAAAATAAGGAAAATATTTAATATGATAGATAGATGATAGATATATAGGTTATTACATTATTGGTGATTTTTAATTATAAAATCTAATGGCCTTTTCCCAATGTTCAATCTTCCTGACCTTTCAGGAACCTTGGACACTGAGTATTATCCTCTTCTACTTAATGTTCTCTTTTCTCTAGGTTTTTGGGATACTTCACTCACCTGGTGCTCCTCCCACTTGTCCAACTTCTCCTCTGTCTCCTTTGCTGAAGCACCAACCATGCCGAGTTCACTAAACATGGGTATCCCACAGGGCTCTATCCTTAGCCCTCTTCTCTTCTCCTTATTTCACTTGGTGAAATCTGTTCCCATTTCAATTAACATATCTATGATGATGACTTTCAGAATTACTTGACCAGTCCTATTCCAGCTTCAACTGCCTATTGGACATGTCAAATAGAATATCTGTCACCTTGAACCTCAACATTTCCAAAATTGAATTCATTATCTTACCCTTCAAACACTCCCTTCTATAGAGGCTACTGTCCCAGTCACTCAAGTTCATAATCTAGGTATCACCTTTGATTCCTCCTTCTTTCTCTCCCCCTCCACATCCAACCAATGATCAAGTCCTATCTTCCCAACATCCCTTGTTTATCCTGTATCCCACACAGGTGCAAGCCCTCATCACCTTGTACATAGACTAATACAATCACTGCTAGTTGATCTCCCTACCTCAAGTTCTCTCCCCACATCATTTATCTCCTGTTATCTCTGAGATCAAATACAAGGTACTGCACCAATTAAATCTCTGTCCCCACACTACTTTTCCAGTCATCTTTATGACTTTTTTCAATGCCTTTACTTTCACATCACACAAAAAAAAACCCAACCTACCCCCTTTCCCAAAGCCCAGAACTGGAAAAAAAAAAAAAAAGACATTTCTTTAGGCTAATTACAAGTTATTTCACAGAATGACTCAAAAAATTGAAAGCCCCACCTAGAGTATATGTGTGTGTGTGTGTGTGCCTTTCATTCTTTAGCCCCCCCCAAATACTATTTCCATATTTTGTCCTTTTTGCAAATTTGCTATATCAGAGTTGGTTTCAGAATTATTTTTATTTACATTACTCTTCAGACAAAATTTTCACAGTTTATTATTCAGTTTGTAATTATCTTGAAAAATCTTTGTCAATATCCTTTCATTATATTATATAACTATTAAAGAGAAAACCTTTACTTATTTGTTATTCATTTCTAAGTCTTTGTGACCCCATGAATCAAAGTATGCCAATACTGTTCATGGCAAAGATACTGGAGTATTTTACTTTTCCTTCTCCAATTTTTAAAGCAAACGGAAGTTAAGTGACTTGCTTAGGGTCACACTGGTAGCAAGTGTCTAAGGCCCTATATGAATTCAGGTCTTCATGACTCCAGACCCAGTACTAGATTTAATCATCTCCCTAGTTGCTTTCCCTTATATCAAAAGCATATATAAATATATATCTATATAGATATATAAAATTTAAGTTTCAGCAAAATCAACTGACATAAAGGCATGACGAAACAATATATATACAACATTCAATATTCAAAGATGCTGACTAGCAGGTTGATACATTTTCTTACTACTTCTCCAAAGTCAACTGGTCACTATAATTATGAAACTTTTTACCTTCAGTTTACAGTGCTGTTGTCCTCAATCAATAGACATTTATTAAGCACTAAGAATACTAAAAAAGAAAAATTCCAGGGGGCGGCTAGGCGGTGCAGTGGATAGAACACTGGCCCTGTCAGGAGTACCTGAATTCAAATCCGGCCTCAGTCACTTAATAATTACCTAGCTATGTGGTCTTGGGCAAGCCACTTAACCCAATTTGCCTTGCCAATAAATAAATGAATGAATGAATGAATGAATGAATGAATAAAGCTAAGGGGGGAAAAGGGGGGAAAAAAAGGAAAAATTCCTGCCTTCAAAGAGCTCAAATTCTAATGCAGCAAGAATGTAAGTAATGAGTTATATACAAGAAATATTACATGGAGCAGATGGAAGAGAATCTCAAAGGAGAAAACAACAGCAGCTGGGAAGGTCCTACTAAAGAGAGATTTCAGTTAAATCTTGGAAGCCAGGGAAGAACTAAGGTGAAAGCAATGAAGGAAAGCATTCCAACCAAAGGGGACAGCCAGCAAAAAGGCACAGAGATGGAGGATGGAGGTTCTGATGTAAGGAATACTATGTAGGCCAGTATGGCAAGATCATATGTGTGTGAAGAGAGGGACTGTAAAAACCTTGGAAAGTAGTGTGGTCCCAAAGTTTTAATTGGTGCCAAACTCTGTATTTGATCTCAGAGAAAATAAGAAACCACTGGAATTTACTGAGTAGAGAGCTAACATACATAGAGCTAAGCTTTAGGAAATAAAATGGGAAGAGACTTAGATACAAAGACTTCTTTGAAGGCTACTATAATAATCAGCTAAGTGGGTGGCTAGGTGAGTAGAAAGTAGGAGATATATAAGACAAATACTGTAAAAGTAGAAATGAGAGGTTTAGCAACAAATTGTATATGAAGGAAGAGGAAGAGGGGAAGTGTTAAGAATGACCCTAAAGTTCTAGGCCTGGATACCAGGGTGGATAACCAGGGTGGATAGTGGAGTCTCTGAGAGTACAGTATTAGGAAAGTTTAAAGAGGGGAAGATTTGAGGAGAAATATGAGTTCTATTTTGGGTGTGTTGAATTTGAGAAGTCTATAAGACAACTAGTTTGAAATGTCCACAAGATGCTGGTGTCTTGTAACTAGAGCTCAGGATAAAGAGTAAGGCTGGATGCACAGATCTGGGAATCATCTGCACACAGATAATAAAGGACTGACTGCTAAGGAGGTCACCAAGTGAGATCATAGAGAATAAAAAGAAAAGAGTGGCAGAGAAGGGGGGGGGAACAGTATAAATCCTTAAGAGTACAACTGTAGTGAGTGGTCACATCAGGTACAAAGATCCAGTAATGTAGACTGAGAAGGAATCATCATAAAGTTAAGAAGAGAACTAAGACCGTCATGAAAAAAACCTAGAGAGTATTCAGGAGATGACTAATTAGGTCAAGATTTGGAGAGGTCAAGAAATGATTAATTTGGGGTGGCTAGATGGTGCAGTGGATAGAACACTGGCCCTCATTTCAAATCTGGCCTCAGACACTTAATAATTACCTAGCTGTGTGGCCTTGGGCAAGCCACTTAACCCCATTTGCCTTGCAAAAACCTAAAAAAAAAAAAAAATGGTTAATCTATCACTACTTCATGTGGAGCATTATGTTGGACACTGAATGAGAAAAATGATAAGTAAGATAGTCCACATCCTCAAAGAAATTACAACCTCACAGGATAGAAGTAACACAAATGCATACACAAAGTGAAACACAAAGTAAATACAAAAGTGCAAGAAAGGTTCATAGTGTTAAGAAAATTCAAATGGGAAGGATCATTGACTGAAAACATTTGCAAAGATTAAATGAATGAAGAAGTATTTGATTCAGATTTTGAGTGGCATAAGTTATTAAGGAAGAAAGAAAAGGAGGAAAGGAGGAAAAGAGAGGCAGGGAGGAAGTCTTAAGAGTCTTAAATGTCTCATAATTTTTTCTTATAAAAAGTATTAAATTATATAAATGAAACTAAATTTAAATTACTTAGATATAGTTTGCAGTTCAAAGTTCTAGCTCCATACTGAAAACAATTTTCTAAAAATGATAAGCCCCAACTTGTTACAATTGTGAAGAAATAGGGACAATCATACAATGCTGATAGAATTTTTTTCAGAAAATATTCTGGTAAAATATAAAGGAATCTCACCAATATTTCCATACCCTTTAACTCTATAATCACATTGTAGATAATATGTCTTCAAATGTTATCATAAAATTAAAAAGGCTTACATGTATATGTACACACACACACACACACATACAATGACCATTATTTGTAAATATAAAGAATTAGAAAAAATATTGAATTTTCATGAGCTAAATAATCTATGGTATATTAATATAAGGGAATGCTCAAAAAGGGCATGAAAGTAGTAGATAGAAATTTGGAAAATACTATGAAATAATGTGAAGGAAAAAAATTCAACCAAATTATAAGAATGTAGATTCAAGCATATACATTGACTGGAACTATGTAAAAGGAAAATTATAAACATTCTCAAGTAAAGAAATGAACAGGAAAAGAAGACAAGCACAAAGGACTTAAGCTATTAGGAACACAGATAATATAATTAATTCTAAGTAATTATAAATGTATGGTTAACTGATTTTATGCTTATATGTACAATTAATTATAACAGATAAATGAATATGGTTCAATAGAAACAACTTTAATCTTCTGTAACTTCAACTTCCTGCTTTGCAGAATCAAAGGTAAAGGCAAAACATCCTGTTTAATAATTTGTAAATGACTGGATAGAAGAAGAGACTGAAATCTATTTCTAAAATGAGTTTTCTGCGAGTAACAGAAATGGTTTTTATAAATAAGAATAAGAAATAATCATTAATAAACAAGCTTTTAATGAGAAACTATCTCACCTTTTAAAAAGTAAACACTTAAAATTTTAATATTCTACACTTTGAAAAAAGTGAGATGTATTTAATAGTTTAGCTTTCATAAAAATAGTTGACAATTACTAAAATTGTCTAGCAAGTCTTTCTTCAAAAAAGATTTACTAAATTTCATCAAACTGACAAGAACTCAGAGCTCCGTTTTGGGCCTGCAGGCAATGTGGTACTACAATACATTGCCCAGCTATATAACTGATTCTTTTATTTATAATCAGATCTTTATCAAGTTACTATTCTGAACATAGAGTCTGGTGTTTTGCTCATAATAATAAATCCATTTTACATTCTTTGAGTTTTTCACAAATGATTCAGTGATAAATTTCACAGATTCTCTATTGTGAATTTGATATATTATGCAATCAAAATATCTAGTTTCATTATTTAAAAGATGTACAACAAATGGTGTTAATACCCTCAAAACAGATAATGCTATTAAAATATTTTTAATGTTTTTCAGGTTCATATAAGGAGTTATTCAAGCCACTTTTAGATCCTATGAACACATAATTCAATTCTACTCCACTATTATTTCAGACATAAATACTACACTTAAAATTTATGAAGTCTTGTATACGTTTATCTGTCAGACATCAACTCTTTAATTTATGAGTTTTGCTATCAGTTGTCTTTTCTTTCCAAATCAAAAGAAAAATATGCTGAGTAAAATATTTATTGCTACTGTATACTTACAAATCATTTATTTCAAAAGATCCACCAAATAAAAAATATTTATAATATTATGTTAAGTATTAAAACTACATCAAGATAACTAAGCTTAGGCTATATATTTAAAATTCAGGAGCATGATTTAAGAATTTTCTTTGGCTGTCAAAGAGGTATCATTCACTGGCTCTGACAACTGTTATATAAAAAAAGGTTGGAATTTTTTTAGCTTTGAACAAAACCAATTCAACCAAGATTAGAAGGAAAGCAGAAAGATGGGAAATAATTTTTACAGTCAGTGTTTCTGATAAAGGCCTCATTTCTAAAGAGAACTGAATCAAATTTATAAGGATATAAGTCATTCCCCAATTGGTAAAATGTCAAAGGATATGAACGGCAGTTTCAGATAAAGACTCTCAATAGTTACATAAAAAAATGCACTAAATCATTATTGATTAGAGAAATACAAATTAAAGCAACTCTGAGGTACCACCTCACATCTATCAGATTGGCTAATAGGGCAGAAAAGGGAAATGAAGAATGCCAGAGGCAATGTGAGAAAACTATGACTACTAATGCATTGTGAACTAATCCAACCATTCTGGAGGAAATTTAGAACTATGCCCAAAGGGCAATAAAATTGTGCATACACTTTGATCCAGTAATACCACTATAAGGACCATACCCCAGAAAGATCACAAAAAAAAAAAAGGGAAGACCCACATGTACATGAATACAAAGAACTGGAAACTGAGAGAATGCCTATCAACTGGGAAATGGCTGAACAAGTTGTGGTATATAAATATAATGGAATATTACTGCCCTAAAGGAAATGATGAGTGGACAGATTTCAAAAAAACCCCACAAAGACTTACTGATGCTGAGTGAAATGAGCAGAACAAGGAAAACATTGTACACTTCATTAGCAACATAAGCTTAACTCTAAAAAACTCTTCTCAACAATATAGTGATCAAATACAATTCTAAAAGACGGGTGATAGAAAGTGCCACCTATATCCAGAAACACAACTATAGAATCTGAATGCAGATCAAAGCACACTATCTTCACCTTTTTCAATTCGTTTTTTGCATTTTCCTTCTCATGATTTTTCCCTTTTTGTTTTGATTCTTCTTTACAACATGAATATGGCAAATATGTGTAACATGACTGTATGTCTATGTGTGTGTATATGTATATGTGTGTGTGTGTGTGTGTGTATGAAATTACTTACTATCCTAGTTTGGAGGGGAGGGGAGGGAAGGGTGGGAGAAGGAAGAAAACTTTACAAAAATCAATGTTGAGGGAGTGGAGCCAAGATGGTGGCCGGAGTACAGCCTCTCTTAGGCGCTCTCTCTAAAATATTTCAAAAACTTTAAAATTATGACTCTAACAAAATTTTCAAGAGACAGAACCCACAGAAACATCCAGTGAGGCAATTCTCAAGCTCAAAGGTAACCTGGAAAATATTGGCAAGGCCCTGCTCCACTGGGTTGGAGGGGCAGTAGCACAGTGAAGAAGCTTCAATACCCCAGGAACAGCCCCAGGGCACCTAAGAGCACCAGCTTCAGGCAGCAGAAGCAGTTTCCTGACCTGTACCCCAGGGAGCACCAATCAAAACTTGGAAGACCACTGCCAGAGGACACGGAAGCCCAGGTCCTCAGTGCAACTGCAGCACTCAGCTCAGCTCAGGTTCCGGGAAATGAAAGCAGGCCCGTGGAGCCACCCAACAGGAGTCACCCAGCAGTCCTGAGTGCTCAGCCCACGGAAGGTAAGGGAGTGGAGGGAGACTGCTAAGGTCTGTCCTCTGTCCCTGGGACAGGACTCTGGACATTTAACCATATTCAGACTCTGGTTGCAGTCTGGGCCCCCATAGAGCAGGAAACCCCCCTCACAGCTCTGGGGCAGAGAGGTGAACTAGTTGTCATTCAACAGACCAGGACAGCATTCAGAGCCTCACATACTGCAGTCCTTGCAGGGGTGTTCCAATAACACTAAAAAACTCAGGAAGCACCCAAAAACCAGGCAGAAGCTGGGGAAATGAGTAAACAGGGCGGGAGGGGGAAAGAACCTGACCATAGACAATTACTTTGGTCTCATGGAGGATCAAAATACTCAATCTGAAGAGGAGAAAAGTCCAAGCTTCTGTAGCTAAAGATTCCAAGAAATATAGAAGTTTGGCTCAGGCTATGGCAGATCTCAAAAAAAGATTTTGAAAATCAAAAAAGGGAGATAGAAGAAAAATTGTGGAAAAGGAATGAGAGAGATGCAGGAAAAACATGAAAAACCAAGTCAGCAGCTTAGGGAGATCCAAAAAAAAATGCTGAAAAAATAATGTTATTAAAAACCAGCTTAGGTCAAATGGATATAACAATTCAAAATGTTATTGAGGAGAAGAATGCTTTAAAAAGCAGAACTGGCCAGATGGGAAAGGAGATAAGAAAGCTCTCTGAAGAAAATAAATCTTTCAGATACAGAATGGAGCTAAAGGAAGCTGATGACTTCACAAGAAATCAAGACACAATAATTCAGCACTAAAAGAATGAAAAACTAGAAGAAAATGTGAAACATCTCACTGAAAAAACAACTAATCTGGAAAACAGAGCCAAGAGAGAAAATTTAAAAATTATTGGGATATCTGAAAGTCATGATTAGGAAAAAAGCTTTGACCTCATTTTTTAAAAAAATTTCTAGAGCAAAAACTGCCCTGATATCCTAGAAGCAGAGGATAAAATAGAAATTGAGAGAATCGACCAATCTCCCCTGGAAAGAGATCCCCCCCAAAAAAAAACCCAACCCCCCCCCAAGAATATTATAGCCAAGTTCCAGAATGCCCAAGTCAAAGAGAAAATATTACAAGCAGCCAGAAGGACACAATTCAAATACCGTGGAGCTGCAGTCAGGATTACCAAGGAGTAAACAGCATCTACATTAAGGGCTCATAGGGCTTGAAGTGTAATATTCCGGAAGGCAAAAGAGCTTGGAATGCAACCAAGAACCAACTACCCAGCAAAACTGAACATCCTCTTCCAGGGGAAAAAAAATGGACTTTCAATCCTGTTCAAAGGAGACAACAGCTGAACAGAAAGTCTGATCTACAAGTACAGGATTCAAGTGAAGCACAGAGAGGGTGGATGAGAAGGGTAAATTATGAGGAACTTAATGATGATGAACTGCATGTATTCCTGTATGGAAGATGATACTGATAATACTCATATGAACCCTCTCAGAGTAGGCAGAAGGAGCTTTTATAGATGAGGCAAAAGAGAGAGCTGAATTTGAAGATATAATATATGGTAAAAATGGAGGCAATGGGTAAAAGGGAAATGTACTGGGAATAAGAGAAAAGAGAAGTAGAATAGGCTAAGATATTTCATATAAAAGATATTTCATGTAGCTTTTGCAATGGCATGGAAGGGGGCAAGGCAAGGGGGGATGAGGGAACCTTCATTCTCATCAGAAATGGCTCACAGAGGAAATAGCATACACACTCATTAAGTTATAGATAACTAAAAGACAAAGGAGAGAAGGGGGACAGGGGGAGGAGAGGGGGAACGTGAGTGATAAGAGGAGAGGGTAGATCATAGGAGAGAATAGTCAGATATAAAACATTTTCTATTTCACTTTTTGTAAGGTGATGGGACTGGGAGGCCTGTCCAGGACCACAGGGCTGAGTGGTTGCTGGATCTCTGGGGCGAGATGTTGGCCTGGGGCCTTTTGGCCCCAGGGATGGTGCTCTGTCTGCTGTGCCACTCAGCTGCCCCACAGTACATTTTAGAAGAAGGACAGAGTGAAAGAAGAGAGAAAATATAATAAACGGTAGTGGGGAGGAATGGATGGAAGGAATTACAATCAGCAACAGCAACTGTGGAAGAATATGGAAGTAACTTCTGTGATGGACTTATGATAAATAATGTGATCCACCCAAGACAGAGCTGATGCATCAGAACACAGAATGAAACAATTTTTTTGTCTTTCTTTTTACTTTATTTCTCATGCAGTTTTATATTTTTGTCAGGGAGGGGGGTATTATGTTTACTCTTAAACAAGAATATGTTAGTATTGTGTAAATAAATTAAAGAAAAATTTTTTAAAAAATGAATGCTGAAAATTATCTCTACACACAATTGGAAAAATAAACAAATTTATTGTTTTACCACTAATGGTGCAAATAAAAGCTCTTTTTCTACACTTATTTTTTATTCTTCATTATTTAAGACAAATAGCATATTATTCTACCTTTCTTTATCAAAAACTACTATAAGAAATCATTAACAATAAGTGATATTTAAAAAGGAAGATCCTAGGCCCTCAATTCATTTTTTTCAAAATTCAAAACAAATTCAGAATCGTGGCAAATACAGAGTCTTCACATGATTCAATTAAAATGGTATTCTAATAAGGAAAATTATTAATTTTTCAAAATTTACAGCATACTCTCCAAAACAAATCTGTTTTCACTTTTAGGCTTTTATTTTCTTTGAACTGTTCTTTCCCCCAACTTACATCAGGAATTTGGGGAAGAAGGGGCGGGGGGGTGGGGTGTAGAGGTAGGAACTGGACCTATGATTTCAGTTCACAGGAAACTGTCAGTGGGAAATAACCTTTTCCAAAGCAGATAAGCACAAGTTCTGTAAGTTACCAACAATTCCTTCTGGCACTATGAGGTATCCAAAGCAACCCTTGAACCTAGGTCTTCCTAACTCCTTGGTCAGCTCTCTAACCATGGCACAATTTTGCTACTTTCTTAGCATCTCTCCTGATATATATTTAAGGATTAAAAAAACAACTAAAACCTAAGAACAGAGCATTATTAGGACATATTTACTCCAACTGTATATGCAGACTTGACATCTCAAACATTCTACACAGGGTCAGGGGAAATTATATCAAATAATCAGAGTACACAAATGTACATCTATATAAACAAGGGGCAGTGAGAGTATCCTACTTGTACTTACTCTCATATGATCTGGTGGTCAAAGGAAAATATACACAGAGTGGGTGCGCGCGCACACACACACACACACACTAAAGAAGAGGACTGATCATGTCACAGACCCATATACATACCACTCAATAAACTAAGGCTTCCTATTACCTCCAGAAGTAAATACAAAATGCTCTAATGACATTCAAACCTATCTGCCTCTAAACTTTCTAATCTTACACCTTACCTCTCCGAAATGTACTCTGCAATCCAGTAATACTTTTGACTACTCCACAAACAAGACATTCTATTGCTCAGCAATAAGCATTGTTTCTGGCTGTCACCCTTATCTGTAATACTCTCCCCTCCTTTGCACTGCCTACTGACCTCCCTGGCTTCCTCTGAGACCCAACTAAACCCCATCTTTTGCTGGAAGTCTTTCCTAATCCTTTAATTCTAGTACTTTCCCTCTTTTAATGATTTCCTATTCATATAAATATGGATAGATAAATATATATCTATCCACCTATAAATATATATAAAATAAACTTACTTTGTATGTATACTTGCATGTTAGCACTCCCATTAGATTGTAAGACAGAGGACTATCTTTTGCCTCTCTTTGTATCCCTAGTCTATAACACAGTGCTAGCACATAAAAAGAAAATAAATGTTTATTGATTGATTTCAATTAACAGACGACAAAGAGAGGGGGATAATTTGAGTAGGAGAAAATTAAAAGAAGAGATCAGTCCTAAGCCAAATATCTTAGCATGTACAAAAATGTTTATAGTTTGTCTTTTTGTTTAAAGGGGAAAAGAATGGGAATTCATGGAGTGTTCATCAATTTGGGAATGGCTATAAAGTTATAGTAATATGAATATGATAGAATACTACTGTGTTGCAAAAAATGATGAAAGCAATGGTTTTAGGAACACCTGAGAAGACATGTATGAACTGATGCCAAGTGAAGTGAGAAGACCAGTAGAACAATTTATTCAATAATAATATGGTAAAAGTCAAAACAATCCAAAAGAAGTGTAATGGCCAACAGGATTCCAGAGGAATAATGATACAGAACCTCTCTTGCAAAGAGGTAAATGAGTCAGAATTCAAGATAAGACTTTTTATTTGAATATACCCAATGTATAATTTGTTTTACTTGATCATACACATGTGTATCAGAGATTTGGTTTTTTCTCCATTAGGGGTAGGGGTACAATTGTGCTAGGAGAGGAATGAGGCAGATTTTTACAAAACAAAATTATTAAAAAAAATTTTCAACTTCAATTTACTCATATGTAAAACTAGAAAAAATTTAAGTAGTAATGCTTTCCACACATAATTACTGTGAGATTCAAAACTGATTTAGTATAGACATATGTATACATGCAAACTTTAAAGTACTATATACCACATAAATGTCAGTGATTGCTACAGCTATTTTATGCTGGAGGCAACAAGTCACTGAAGCTTCCTGACCAAAGTCAGAAAAGTTCTTTGGGAAGATTATTTTGGCAATTCTTTAAAGGACTGGAGTAAAAAGAGATTAGAAAACTTAGAGATTGCTGCAATCATGCAAATAAAAAATCGATGAAGGTCCAAATTAGGACAGTGGCCATGACTGGAAAGAAGGAGTCAAATGTGAGAGATGTTATAGGGGTAGAATCCATAAGACCACATAATTTTTTGGATATGGGAAGTAGGTGAAGAAAGAGCCAAGAATATTTTTGAAGTTCTAAATCAAATCAACAGGAAGAATTGGTAGTATCTACCCCTTTTAGTAGCACCTTTAACATAAAAAAGGAAGTTCTAATAAGGGATAGTGATGTAAGAGCAATAGTGTAATTTTACTACTTTCACAAGTTAGGTTAGTTTTCATGTAAAATGTATTAAAACTGTCACTGCGATGTAAGTGGCTCAGGAGATGAAGGCTTAACACAGTTTTCTTTTATTATAAGGGTACAAAAGTTTATTATAAGGGTACAAAATAGCTAGGACACCAGTCCTTTAGTCAGATCAAGCTCTTACACTGGCAGGATGTTGAACACTGAGATTGAAGAGTCCATTATTGCTATTGTTCCCTCATTTTTCAATCATGCCAATTCTATGCGACCCCATTTGGAATATCCTTGGCAAAGATTCTGGAGTGATTTACCATTTCCTTCTCCAGCTCATTTTACAGATGAGCAGAGGCAAAGAGGGCTAAATGACTTGCCCATGGTCAGACAGCTAATGTTTGAAGTCGCATTTGGACTTAAAAAGTTGAGTTTTCCTGTATCCAAGCCACCAACTCTATGCCCTGTGCCAACTAGCTGCCAAAGCAAAGAAATATCTGGGATGAAATTATTAAATGTTAGAAGGATGGCCAATATTTCCTTATTTCAATTTCCAAAATATTTAGGGTCAATTCTGAACCATCAAGGAACTGGACTGAGTTAGGCCCTGTTATTGACAGCTGGTTTAGGGGTAGAGGTAATGAGAATAATGAGTTCCATTTTGGACCTGTTTGATTTGCCTGTAAGACATACAGCTGTAGATGTCCAAATAGCAGCTGGTATATGAGACTAGAACTCAGTTTAAAGATTAGGGTTAGATACACAGATCTAGCAGTCATTTCCATAGAGACCATAATTGAACTCAAGGGAGTTGATATCATTTAGCTTCTTAAGCACTTACATATTCTCTAAGAAGAGTTGTTTTCACGATTAACATTGTCAGCAAAGCAATTTCTTCAAGGACACTCAAACTCACTATGCCCAAAACAAAACTCATTATCTTTCCCCCGAAATCCTTCCCACTCCCCACTACATTCTGCCTTCCCATTATTATAGAAGGCAGCACCATCCTCCCAATCCCTCAAGCTCATAACCTACAAGTCATCTTGGTTTCCTCACTATCTTTCAAGACCTCTATATCCAAGTTATTGTTACCAAGCCTGTTGATTAGACCTTTGCAACATCTCTCAAATATGCCCCATCTGTCCTGACATTGATACCACTCTAGTACAGGTCCCCATCACCTCATACCTGACCACTTGCAAACCTCCTCCTTGGTCTGTCTACCTCAGGTTTTTCCTCACTCCAATCCATCTGACCATTCACTAAAGTGATTTTTCAAAAGCACAGGTTGGATCATGTCACCACCCTATTCCAAAAATTCCTCCAAGTTCCTATTGCCTCCAGAAACAAATGGAAATGCTATTTGTCATAACCTCGAAGCCCCCTCCCACCTTTCCAGTCTTCTTACTCCCTACTATATGTTTTTCCATACAGTGACACTGGTCTCCCAGCCAATCCCCTTGTCTACTACTACACTCTGACTACTGACCTCCCTGGCTCCTTTAAGCCCAAACCACAGTCCCACCTTCTAGAGGAAACCTGTCCCAAACCATAACAATTCCAGTGCCTTTCCCTTGGTACTTCATTCTTTCCTCTTTACCCTATATGGACTTGCATTGTATATACCTGTTTTCATGTTGTCTCTCCATTGGATTGTAAGCTCTTTGAGGAAAGGAACTATCTTCTTCTTGTATCCCTGGTGCTTATTATAGCACCCAGCACAGAGTAGGTACTCAATAAATGTTTCCTAATTGATTGGAGGGTTACTGCACAAAAGTAATTTTAATGAAATCCCTATCAAAATGATAAATTCTGAATAAAAGTTTAAACAAATGGAATTTAATGATATTTTCTGTTATCCAAGCAACTCAACATAATACATCATATTTCCTATATTATCATTTGCAATTGGGAAACATTTAATATACATTACCCACAATTTCCATTCAAGAATATGGGGGAGGGGGTAGAGCAACAACTATACAGCAAATAGAGAGCAAAGCCTATTCTGTTCTCCTTGCTATGCTTTCTGTTAGTGGGAATTGTGTCTGGAGATACAACGAAATAACTTTTATTACTGAATAAAGCAGTTAAATGAAAAAAGATCCTTCTTCTGTCTTCCTATCCTAATCTCTATTTTTTCCACTGAGAGTGTAAAGTAGCAACAACAACAAAAATTGTGCATTTGTGCACTGGGATATTGAGTCATGTTAATGAAAGTACACTGATGCCAGCATTTCTCAATGGGGTGTGTTAAAACCCAACTCTTTCCTTGGGCTTAGATGCCTCATTCCAATCTGATTTCACAAGTAGATCTATGTTCTCAGAGACAGGCCGCCACTATACAATAACAGTCAAATGTTCTCAGAGCCCTCAGGGCAATGCTGCTGAAGGGAAATCTTCTTCCCAAATACCATTCTATCTCTTGAGCCCCCATCCAATGTGTTTTCTATAAACCAGCTGCTCACAAGCTAATATATCTATATAGTGCATGACTTTTATAAAACCAGTCACCCACAATAATGAATCATTTACATATTAAACATTAAAATTTGCTTAACAAGAAAAAGGAAATATTAGACATAAGAATATATTAAAGTAAATGAATAATAAAATACATAATTTTATTCATTTATATGTATATTATACTCAGATTATAACTCTTGCACCAATGTATACATGCTGGAGGATCAAAATATACACTCAGAAAATAAAAAAGTCAAAGTTTCTATAGCTAAAGCCTCCAAGAAAAATATGAATTGAATTCAGGTTATGGAAGAGTTTAAAAATGATTTTGAAAACCAAGTAAGGGAGGAAGAGGAAAAATTAGGAAGAGAAATGAGAAAGATTCAGAAGAATCCTGAAAACCAAATCAGCAGCATGGATGAAGGAATTACCAAAAATAATGAAGAAAATAACATCTTAAAAACTAGTTTAGGTCAAATAGAAAAAGCAGTTCAAAAGGGCAAGGAGGAGAAGAATGCCTTAAAAAGCAGAAGTGATCATATGGAAAAGGAGATATAAAAGATCTCTGAAGAAATTAAATCCTTCAAATGTAAAATGAAGCAAAGGGAAGCTGATGACTTTGTGAGAAATCAAGAATAAAAACTAGAAGAAAACGTGAAGTGCCTCACTGGAAATGCAACTGACCTTAAAAACTGATACAGGAGCAATAATTTTAAAATTACTGGGTTATCTATAAGTCATGACCAGGAAAAGAGCCTAGATTCATTTTTCAAGAAATAATCCAGGAAATTTACCCTGATAGCCCAGAAGCAGAGGATAAAATAGAAATTGAGGGAATATACTGATCACCTCCTGAAAGAGACCACAAAATAAAAACTCCTGGGAATATTATAATCACATTCCAGAACTCCCAAGTCAAGGAGAAAATATTATAAGCAGCCTGAAAGAAACAATTCAAATATGGAGCTATAGTCAAGACTATGCAAGATTTAGCAGCTTTCACATTAAGGGGGCATAGGACTTGGAATATGATATTCCAGGAAGCAAAAGAGCTTGAATTACCAAGCAAATACTCTTTCAGGGGGAAAAGATGGACATTCTGTGAAATAGTAGACTTTCAAACTTTTCCTGCTGAAATGACTAGAGTTGAACACAAAGTTTGATCTTCAAGTACAGGATTCAGGTGAAGCATATGAAAGGGTGGATGGGAAGGACCAATTATGAGGGATTTAATGAAATTAAACTGCTAGTATTTCTGAATGGAAAAGATACTATTGACTCATAAGAACCTTCTCATTTATTTAGACAAGGCACAGGAGGGAGCTGAATATGAACATATAATATAATAAACAGAAGGAGTTAATGCCAAGAAAGGGAAAGGAGAGGTATAATGGGCTAAGTTATTTCACATAAAAGAAGGAAGAAAAAGCTTTTGCAATGTAGTGGAAGGGGGAGAGGTGAGGGGAAATGAGTGAGCCTTCACTCTCATTGGAAGTGGCTCAGAGAGAAACTAACATTCAATTGGGGATGGAAATCTATCTTACCCTAGAGGAAAATAGGAGAGGAAAGGGATGGGAGAAAAGGGGTAGGGGAGAGAATAGGGAATGTAGGTGATAGAAGAGAAGAAATTATGGGAGAGGGTTGTCAGATGAAATACACTTTTGAGGAGAACAAGAATAGAAAAAATGGAGGTAGGGAGGAATAGGATGGAGGAAAATACAGCTGGCAATAGCAACTGTGTTAAAAAAAAATAGTGAAGCAATAGAATGTTATCCATACCAAAGATAAAGGTGATGGTATCTGAATACAAACTGAAGCACACTTTTTTTTCTCACTTTATTTTTCTTGAGGCTTCCCTTTGTGGGAGGTGGAGGGGGGAGGATTATGTTTACTTTTACAACATGACTATTGAAGTAATGTTTAAAAAAATCAATTAAAAAGTAATTAAAATAAGATAAAAAAATGGGGATGCTATCAGAAACCTACTGCTACCTTAAAGTACGTCTATAATATTTCAGGTGCAGTGTTCAGTGACCAGTCCCCACGTATCTTCATGGAACTTACATTCTAACAAAAGGAGACATCTATGTAAGTGGATTGGTAGTCTATGAAGGAATTTTAGTCTAAGAAGTCATGAGGAAGAATCATACCTGCCCACCCTGACCCCATATTCAGTCTACTTCAGTTGTTATCTATTATCCCCAGGATCACATATAAAATCCTCTGTTTAGCTAATTAACTCTCTATAACTAGGCCCCTTCCTACCTTTCCAAGTCTTCTTACACCTTACTCTTTTACCTCACACTCTGAGACCTAAAGGCATTGGCATCCTTGCTGTTCCTTTCCCATGATACTCCATCTCTTTTCCCTGAGCATTTCCACTGGTTCTTCCTCCATACCAAGAACTCTCTCCCATTTCATCTCTCCTTCTTGGCCTCCCTAACTTCCTTCAAATCTCATCTAAAGTCTCATTTTCTGCAAGAAGCTTAACTCAACCCACCTTAAAAGTAGCACCTTCTCCAGTTTATCCTGTATATATCTTCTGTGGACAGAGATGCCATATCCCCCCCACAACTGTGAGATTCTGATTCTGCTTTTCTTTGTATCCTCAACATTTAGTATCTCATAGTAAAGACTAAGAATGAGTTTAGTTGGAGGAAGAGGCAAGATGGCAACAGAAGAAGAGCCTCTCATAGGTGTTTTCTCCAAAATATTTCAAAAATCATCAAATTCTAATTCTAACTGAATTTTCGAGAGACAGAACCCACAGAGAGATCCAGTGAGGCAATGCTCCAAACCAAGGTAACCTGGAAAATAGTGGAAAAGCTCCATTCCATGGGGTTAGAGTCCACCAGAGTGAAGGAACTTCAGCCTCCCGGACGCAGACCCAGGAAGCCTGGGAGCTGTGGCTCATAGCAGCAGGCACAGTTTCCTGACCTACACCCCGGGGAGTACCAAGCACAACTTAGAAGATGAGCTGGAGGACCTCTACCAGCAAGAGCGTGAAGCCCATCCCTCAGGTTACTCAATGAGCAGTGGTGGTTGTGGCTACCCAGATCCAGGAAATAGAAGCAGGGGGAACCAGTAAGCAGGAGCCCCCAAGCAACTGAGACTTGAGTGCTGAATCTACCAAAGGTAGGGGAGTGGAGAGATTTCTGAGGTCTGTCCTTGTACCTGGATAAGGACTCTGTGGCTCTGACCACGTTCAGATCCTGATCACAGTGTAGGCCCACCACAGAACAGGGACCCCCCACACATACACATTTAGTCCCATGGCAGAGAGATACGCTTGTGGTCATTCACAGACCAGGAGGGAAGACAGAGCTTTCACACACTGAGATCCTTGGGGGGGGGGGGTATCCCAATTACCCAAAAACTCAGGAAACACCCCAAAACTAGGCACAGGTTGGGGAAATGAATAAACAGAGAAAAAAGAGGAACACCATTGAGAAATACATTGTCTATGATCCCAAGAAGGATCAAAATACTCAATCTGAACATGAGGAAGTACAAGTTTCGGCATCTAAAGACGCCAAGAAAAAACAGAAATTGGGCTGAGGCTATGACAGAGCTCAAAAAAAAAGATTTTGAAAAACAAGTTAAGGGAGACAGAAGAAAAATTGGGAAAAGAAATGAGAGGGAGGCAGGAAAAACATGAAAACCAAGTCAGGAGCTTAATCAAGGAGATCCAACAAAATGCTGAAGAAAATAACACATTAAAAACCTGCATAAGTCAAACAGATAAAACAGTTCAAAAAGTTATTGAGGAGAAGAATGCTTTAAAAAGCAGAATAGGCCAGAATGGAAAAGGAGATAAGAAAGCTCTCAGAGGAAAACAAATTCTTCAGATGTAGAATAGAGCTAAAGGAAGCTGTTGACTTTATGAGAAGTCATGACACAATACTTCAACACCAAAAGAATGAAAAATTAGAAGAAAATGTGACACATCTCACTGAAAAAACAACAGATATGGAAAACAGATTCAGGAAAGACTTTAAAAATTATTGGGATATCTGAAAGTCATGATCAGGAAAAGAGCCTTGGCCTCATTTTTAAATAATTCCTACAGAAAAATTGCCCAGATATCCTAGAAGCAGAGGGTAAAATAGACATTGAGAGAATCCACCGATCTCCCCCAGAAAAAGATCCAAAAAAAAAAAAACCCCCAGGAATATTATAGCCAAGTTCCAGAACTCCCAAGTCAAAGAGAAAATATTACAAGCAGCCAGAAGGACACAATTCAAATATCGTGGCGCTGCAGTCAGGATCACACAGGACTTGGCAGCAACTACATTAAGGGCTCGTAGGGCTTGAAATATAATATTCCAGAAGGCAAAAGAGCTCAGAATGCAACCAAGAATCAAAAAGCCAGCAAAACTGAACATACTCTTCCAAGGGAAAACATAGACTTTCAATGAATCAGGGGAATTTCAATTGTTCCTGCTGAAACAACCAGAGCTGAACAGAAAGTTTGATCATCAAATACAGGACTCAGGTAAAGCATAGAGAGTGGAGGAAAAGGATAAAATATGAGGGACTTAATGATGATGAGCTGCATGTATTCCTGCATACAAAAATGATACTGATAATACTCATAAGAAACTTCCTATTTAATAGAGCAGGTAGAAGGAGCTTTTATATATGAAGCACAGGAGAGAGCTGAATTTGAAGATATAGCATATTGTAAAAATGGAGTCAATGGCTAAAAGGAAAATGTAATGGGACGAAGAGGAAAGGAGAGGTGGAATAGGCTATGATATTTCATATAATAAGATTTTTTATTATTGCATTGAGCTACTGCAATTATGTGGAAGTGGGTAAAGCAAGGGGGAATGAGGGGAACCATTGCCCTCATCAGAGGTGGCTCAGAGAGGAAACAGCATATATACTCAATGGGGTATAGACATCTCTAGATGGAGAGAAGGGGGGCAGGGGGAAGTGGGGGATATGAGTGATGGAGGAATGGGTAGACCATGGAGAGAGTGGTCAGATATAATACATTTTCTTTTTTTAACTTCTTGCAAGAAGCTGGGACTAGATGGCCTGTCTGGGACCATAGGGCCAGGTGGTTGCTGGGCCTTAGGGGCAGTATGTGGGCTCAGGGCCCTTTGGCCCCAGGATCGGTGATCAGTCTGCTGCTCCATTCAGCTACCCTACAGCACATTTAAGAAGAGGGACAGAGTGAAAGGAGAGAAAAAATACAGTATATGGTAGTGGGGAGGTATGAATGGAGGGAGTTGTGATCAGCAATGGCAACAGTGGGAAAAATATGGAAGTAGCTTTTGTAATGGACTTATCATAAAGAATGTGAGCCACCTGTGACAGAGCCGGTGGTGTTGGAACACAGACTGACTCACATTTTTTTATTTTTATTTTTTTCTCTTTACTTTATTGCTCATGAGGGTCTATAATTTTTAGGGGGAAAGGGGTATTATGTTTACTCTTAAACAAGAATATTTCAGTAATGTATAAAAAGACATCATTTGTACAAAAATTATATATATATAAAAGAATGAGTTGAAACACAAGAAACCAACTTTTACTCTCTCTCTCTCTCTCTCTCTCTCTCTCTCTCTAAGAGCGCTGGTAGGATAGTTTTTACTATTGTACCCAGAGCAAAAGAGGATAAAGCGAAGGAGGGGGCAGGAAATCCACACTATTCAAGGCAGATAGCAAGATATCTTGCCCAAGTCCTAACTGAATAAGAAACATGGTTTGGAGCAGGCCAGATATTATTAACTAGGATTGTGAATTCCTTCACATATTTATCAATCAAGGGCAATCAGCCCTTGAATAGACACAAAACTAAGTGATTCACCTTACCAAGAAATGAGAGCATTCTTTCTGCAGGCCATGTTAAGGGGAGACTGGTTCAAAGGAGAAACAGAACAAAGAAGGACAATCAAAATGACAGGATGTCCAAGTAAGCCCTGGATTCTTCATGGATTACTGAGTGAAATGTGAAGCACTGTCTACAGCTGGCTAGAACAATGAAAAATTATATTTGGAAAGAATAAACAAACATCCTAAAAGACTAGAGCATTGGGTAATCACCAAAGTTATTCAATCTTTGGGATGTAGAATCTAGAACACATGGTCCTTGAGGGTAGTCTCATTTTTTTTGTCCATATATTCCAAGTCTTGTGTATTATTGTAATTCTGTACTTGAATTCTTTCTATATGCTTGCTATCTATCTATATCTGTATCTAGATGTAGAAATATATTTCTAGAGAGCTGGCTATCTTATCTTTCTGATCCTGAACTTTCAATTTTGGCTATGATATTCCTGTTAAGTTTTCATTTGAGATTTATTTCAAGAAGTGATTAGAAGATTCCAAACACTTTGCCAATTAGATCTTAATAGTTCTGTGCAGTTTTTCCTCATGAATTCTTGGAATGTGATAGCAAGACTTTATGATCAAGGTTTTCATCTAACTCCATAATTCATAGATTACTTCTCCTTAACCAGTACCTGCTTTTTTTTAGGTCAGTTGTTTTTTATACGAGATTTATGTTTTGAAGTGCATGTTCAGTTTTTTTATTTTGTTCTAGTATTTCTTGTTTTTCACGGAGTATCTCTGTCTGGTCCATTCTAACTTTCAAAAACTCTTGTTTCTTGCCTAAGGTTTTATGCCTCTATTCTCATTCCAATTCTTTCTCTTGAGCTCTCATTTCTTTTACGTAACTCTTGTTTCATTTCTTTCAGTTATTTCAGTAGAGTTTATGAAAGTCAGTAGGTCTCTGAGTCTTTATTTATAAATAATGTGGAGTTATTTTTCTCCTTATATGCTTGCAAATTAGGAATTCCCTAGTCCCAATGAATTTTATATCGTCTGTGTTTTCTTCTGTTTATGAATTTTTCCAGTTATATTTACTAAAATTAAGACTTTCTGTCAGAGCCAGATAGAATAGGGCAGAGAAAGGGGAACCTTGGTACGGATCTGTAATACCTGTGTTCTGAGTAATGAACCCTGTGCTCTTCAAGAATTTCAGCAGTGGCTTCAACCAGTAACCTAGGCAAGAGGTGTCTGTACTACAACAATGGTCTGATTCAGGAAAACCCCTGACAGGCATATTAATCTTGGCCCTTAAATGAGCTACTGAGCCCCAACTCAAGATCAAGAAAATGCAAGTACAAGTTCCAAGAATCACCAAATAGTCCCTGATCTGTACTCTAATTGCCCTGCCCCCACCTACACAGGAATATGCTTCAAGTTTTCTGACTTGCCTCTTGTCCTTGATATGGCAGGCTTCTGGCAGCTAGGACTACCCAGGCAAGGCTTTTCTGACCTGTGAGTTTTTAAATTTCTTTTTGCTTAAGACTGGCCCAGAAAAAAAATTAATTTATTATTGTTTCTCCATGGATTTCTTGATCATTACTCAGTTTGGCACTCTTTTATATCCAGGATGAAGTAATTGTGAGAGAGTTATTTCCACTATTCTTTTTCCATTCATTCCATCACCTTGAGGTGAAACCATGAGTATATTGACCATTTTTTAAATTCCAAATCAAAAGAAATATATAATGATATCTCTATGTGTGTGAGTGAAAACAAATATTTTAAATCAGGATTGCACTAGAAAAATAAGGGTATACAGACACCATATCCATGGGATACCCAAAAAAAGGAAAAAATAAACATATTTTAAAAAAAGATGTGGAAATAAGTAGAAAATCGTATATGTGGACAAGAGAGAAAAGATGAAAAAGGAGTTCACAAAAGATGATGGGGGGGTTGAGAAATCAGAAGAGAGGAAAACAGTGATAATTTTGTAAAACTGCAGAAGGAAAATAGAAATAGTAATGCAGTATAGTGATGACAGAGTCAAAGTGGTTTCAAAGCTCAGATTCTTGACTCTTTCCAACATGGGAAGGCTTCATGATCCAAAGAAGTCTCACATCACAGAGCATGATGAGCCTGGAACACATTTAGTACATCATAAACAAAGAAAGATGTAAGGCTTACTTAGTAGTAGACCCTAAAGAAAGTAAAGAGGCAGATAGATTGATAAATGGAAAAAAATTCATTTATATAACATCTAGGTTGTGTGTTCCCTTTTTTTGTCCTTATTCTGGTGAATGGGGAAGAAAGGAAAGGAAACTATTTTAAACCCTTTTTTTTTTTAGTTTTTGCAAGGCAATGGGGTTAAGTGACTTGCCCAAGGCCACACAATGAGGTAATTATTAAATGTCTGAGGCCGGATTTGAACTCAGTAAACCCTCTTTTAAAAGAAATGGAGATGCCCTCTTACTTAGGAATCCCTAAATAAGCTATGGTATATGAATGAAAAGGAATATTATTGTACCAATGAAATCACAATTCAGTTCAGGGACAGAAAGATAAATGCTGCAACTCCCCCATTTCTTCCTCTCCTGCCTGACTTTTATACTTTATACTTGTTTTTCACGGAGTATCTCTGTCTGGTCCATTCTAACTTTCAGAAACTCTGTTTCTTGCCTAAGGTTTTATGCCTCTATCCTCATTCCATATACTTTATACTTTATACTCTAGGAACTTCATCATCCTACAAGATCCCATCACATCACACTTCATCAATACTCTCTGATGAAACCCCTCTGGACACTAGAATGAAGAACTCCTCCCAAAACCTCCATTTAGAGAGCCCCTTCTTCATTTCCTACTCAGTTACATTCCTTTGCGGTTCTTTATCACTTCTTTCCTCTTCCCCATGTCCCCCACGCTCCAAACCTTTCTGGCTTCCTTTTAGGTGTGGTCTTCCCCCATCAGTTTATAAGCATCTCTCTTTGTTGTATTTGTATTTCTACCACTTAGCAAAGTACCTGACCCACAGTAAGTTCTTCAAAAACATTTTCTAATTGCCTGAATGATCACTGTCCAGACAGTATTTTGCACATTACATGTTCAAACTCTTTTTAGTAGTTTTATCTTTGTATCCCTAGTACAGAGCCTTGTCTAATAAATGTTTGCTTGATAAATTAGATGTAATATTATATACTGGCATGACTAATTCTGAACATCAATTGTTGCTATTTATATCATGACAAATTATTTTGAAAAATATGATTATTCACTTGAGTAACTGGCCCACTCTTCTCTACCTCAAGAAAACAAGAAATATTTCTATTTATTCAGTTAATACTACATTATAACAGAATATCTGTTCCATGAGGGCAAAAAAAAAGTGTCACTTTTGTATACCCAGTAAATAGCACATGGGAGGCACTTAATAAAAGTTTGCTGATAGACACTTAATAGTTCAAACACACCCAATTGTTAAAAATGTCAATAGCATAGCATTTGTTTGTCCTTTTAAGCACTTCATCTCCAAAATAAAATGCTCACTTTGACACATATTACTGGTCTTGCTGAGCACATGGTCTACGTTTTTTTTAAAAGTAAATATATAAAATTAATGGATTTTCACCATCAAAGCAAAAGAAATAAACTAGAGTAAATAAACCTCTGTTAAGAAGGAATGTTTCTTTTATAGAATTTATCAGTTGTTGGCAAAGCTGTGTTTCTTGGAGGAATTCAGTTCTACTCAACTAACTACACAGTAGGATTAGATCCAATATGAGTACTAGGGATACAGATTGGTTTTAAATACTTGTATCTAACCAACACAAAAATAAATTATCCACTAGCATAATGTCTTTCCTTGGCTCATGCTTAGGGGAAAAAAAACTACCATGTTAATCCCTCTAAGTCTTATATCTTTCATTTTTAGTTAATGATTCCCTGAAGGAGAGGTTTTTCCAAGTCTATTTTCAATTCAAATTTAATTTCTTCTTAGAAATTCCTGCTCCCCAAGTTCTACTCTTCTTCTTCATGCAAGCATATATATACAAGTCAATAAAAAAAGAAAATTAATATAACAAAAGGAGTATGTACTTTATTTAAATATGCAATACTAGGGGCAGCTAGGTGGCACAGTGGATAGAGCACCAGCCCTGGAGTCAGGAGTACCTGAGTTCAAATCTGGCCTTAGACACTTAATAACTACCTAGACGTGTGGCCTTGGGCAAGCCACTTAACCCCATTTGCCTTGCAAAAAAACTAAAAAAAATTAAATAAAGAAACAAATAATTAAAATATTCAATGCTAAAGGAAACAAAACTTAAATGACAGACATGAAAATTCCTCCAGATTACACAGTACAGGAATCATAGGATTTTATAGCTGAACAGCTCCTTAAATATCATAATTATAGGACACATGCAGCCACCATAGAAGATGGAATAGCACTAAGGCAGTGTGATGCTCCAAAAGAATACTTAAGCTGGATTTGGATTATTATTCTCCTAGTTTGCTATTTACTGCCTGTGTAACCTTGGCAGACATTTAAAAACTGCTTAGAGACTGAATTTCCTTTATCATCTGAAAACTGAGGAGGTTAGATGAGATGAACTCTAAGATCCTTTCTAGCTCTGAATGTGTGAGGCTAAGAGCATGTCAAAAAGGATGTGTAATGAATGAGAGGAACAGGGTTTCTGAGAACCAGTGCAAAGATGGTAAATACATCCTGACATGAATAGTTTTATTTAATAAAGGTATTTTAAAAATGATTTTGAACATCATCAAAGTTTTAAATTGGAAAAAAGAAAACAAGAAACCTAGGTGCTCTTCAGGAAGATTAGACAAAGTCCATTTTCTTAGGGTAAGGAAAAGCAAAGAAATAGAGGAAAAGCACAATGACCCATCTAAAATACGTTTGGTATTTTCTGTTTGTCAGCTATTTTTATTTCTGTTTTTATCTCTACTATAAACCCCATAAAACTTTTTAACAGTACAGAGATTTGAGAACCCCTACAAAGTGTAAACTTAGTTTTAACAGAACAATAAATTTTTCAGTGACTGGTTTTCATCGGTTGTGTGGGCTGTTCCTTTAAACACAGTACTAAAATATAGTTTTATTCTGTAGCTTTGAGTATTTAATACATTTATTATTTGAAATACATATCTGCTACTCCCTCTAAATCTGAAAGTGCATTTGATCAGCATATCAACAGGTATTTAAGAATACATAGAGGGGTGGCTAGGTGGCGCAGTGGATAAAGCACCGGCCCTGGAGTCAGGAGTACCTGGGTTGAAATCTGGTCTCAGACACTTAATAATTAACTAGCTGTGTGGCCTTGGGCAAGCCACTTAACTCCATTTGCCTTAAAAAAAAAAAAAAGAATACATAGAGATGATTAACAACTATCCTGAACTATATCCACAGTATCATGTATTGCTGATGTCATACATAATTCCCAAAATAGGCTTATACTGATAAAATATATAAATTTCACATAAAAATGTATGCATCTATACATTATAAATATATCAAAAATTACCATCACTTTAGATATTTTTGTATAGTGATATTTTTATAAATTGACCTTACTTCAATATAGAAATAATTAATCACATGTTATTAATTACCCTACCATCACAAAAGATGATGGCATGGAAAGGAACTGGTTCATGTATTCATGAAAGAATAAACATATTTAGTGTAAGTCAATAAGAAGAAGGCATAGGTGACTGAAGAGATCAGCAAAAAAAATAAGTTTTTTATTAAAGTTTGGTGAATAAAGTTTAAAATAACTTAACTGAATGTCTACATAGCATTTTTAAATCACATTGTACTATGGATAGCATCTCATTTTAATATTAATCAAAAACATTCTGAGTGCCTAGTTTGAAAGATCATAATCCACTTTTCTCTAACAGGTCACTGTTAGTCCATGTGAATAATAAGCAAATTAAGGGGAAAATTCTGTATAAAGGATATACAAAAACAAGGTCCTTGTCCTTTACATGAGTGAAATTATATGTCTTTTTTCCTAGATGATGTGTCTATGGTGTCTATATATGTATGGGTATATGTGACCAAAAAAGATGGAAATGAACTATCAGCAGTTTTTAAACTACACACATGAAAAGTGTATTTTTGGTTAATACCTCTAAAAATGATGCAAAAGTCTTTTAATAAGTATCTGTAACAATGAGGTAACCACTTACAGGTAAAAATGCAGGTTGACAAGTAATTGAAGATGGGAGCTTGAATTCTGGCTTCAATAATGACAAGTTATGTGACTTGGAAAAAATTCCTTAACTTTTCTAAGTCTTATCTGTCATCTTTAAAATGGGGATAATAATACTAACAACACAGGGTGACTGAGAATACAATGACATAATGAACATAAAACTGCTTTATCATAAAATGTCATTTTAATTTATGCTGTTATTATTAGAATCTCATATGTTTAGATCAAAAAAGGGAGCTCTATTCTCTATCACTTAAAAATATGAAATGGATTTTAGAGTTAAATATATTTGATCTGGTATTGGAAACAAGATAAAAATCTAGGCACTGGATAAAGTTTTCAGCTTTGAGAGTTTACACTTAAATGTCAGTCTCTGAGTTGTTGCCTGTCAGTTGTATTGATTTCTCCATCCAAAGAATAAGCATTTTGTGGTAGCACTTTAACAAAAAAATTAATGAGTTGCAAATGCTTTTCATTTTCTTGTCTCTCACTTGTTGTGATATATTTTATCTTTACAGTATCCAAGAACAAAAATTAATATCACACAGAGGTTCCAACCCTTCATTTTCATCATCTAATCCAGCTCTCCCCCAAACCTCCCTCATCCTCTGTTATACTCCTAAACTCCATAACTCCCATTTCCTGCTATCTTTTCTCATTTTATCTCACACCTAGTCACACACTTACCCATCCCAAATCACTGTGACATCTATAACCCTTTCCCCACATGGCCTGCTCAGTTCACATGGTTGAAATTCTCTCCCTTCTTCTTCTTCAGGTCTTACAGTTACTAGAAGTGATCTAGGCTATGTCACACACAGCAAAGCAAGGATAGAACAAAGCGCTTAATTCATAACCCTAGGCTTGAAAGAAACTCCACATTAGAATAAGGATTATCCCCAACCAACCCACACTAGAGTAAGGACTGACCACAACCACTGAGGGATATGTGAAATCTCCCTCTCTACATGGTCATGTGCTCCTAAGACAGACCCAGAGCTCTCAGTTCTCTTTGGATGACAGCCTATTTTCAGTCATTGTAGTGCATGCTGTCTCTTAAAAGTCCAAGGTAGTATGGCAATGTAAAGGCAAAATTATTCATATAATTATAAAAATAAGAATGGGAAAATATAACTCTAATAATTTTGAGAATTCCATCAATGAAAACAGGAATGTTTTTAAGAATACTTTCTAATGATCTGTTAAGTTATGCTTTAAATTTTGCCACATTTCTCTTTTTCAAAATCTAATTGAAACCAAGAACTTCAAAATGCATTCTTAAATCTGTTAAAATGCTTACTGTTTATAAATGGTGGATTGGAAAGTTTGTTGAAATGCTGTTTACTGCAAAAGGCTCAATGTCTGATAGAGTTAGCACAAGTCTCAATTTAAACCAAACTCAGGAAATTTATCTTCATAACATTTAATATTGTGACTGTCTTATTATGAGTGTGGTTTTTAAAAGGGGGGAAGGAGAGAAAGGAGGCTTAAATGTTCTTAACTTACACTCATATTTCTGTCCCAGATCTGGATGCTTCCATCCTGGCAGCCAGCTGCAATAAGCTTCCCATCTCTACTGTATGTACAAGTAGTTGGAATTACTTTTTTTCCTTGAACTGTTCTTGGTTTAAATACACTTTTATGCTTCTTATCATTGTCCACATCCCAGGTTCGCACAGTCCTGAAAAAAAAAATAGGAAAAGGAAAAGTTCACATATCCTACTCAGAAAACTTTCAAACAGTGAATTTGACATTTTAATTTTAAAAAAGTAAATTAGCAAAGATGAAAAGAAGTGACTTTGTGCTTTATAGTTTAATTCATTCCTGAACATTAATTTCATTGCTTTCCTGATGGATAAAAGATAAAATTCTAATCTTATTTTTCTCTTATACATTAGTTCCACAAAGGGTACTTACTATATGCTAAAATTAAAAAATAAAAAAAATGAAGAAAGTGCTGATTTATACCTTCCTAGTACAACTATATAATAGAGGATGATGGTGGTGATGATGATGATGACAGTGAAAATAATATTAAAAATAAAGGCAGCTTGAATTTATATATTACTTAAAAAAGGTTTGTGAAGCTCTTTAAACTTATCTCCCTTTCTCCTTACAAGGTAAGGAAGGTAGATGCTATTATGATCCACAATTTTTTTAGAAATAAGGAAACTGAAGCAAACAGAGGTTAAGGAATTTGCCCAAGGTAATACAGCTACTGTTTGAAGAAAAATTTAAACTCAGATCTTCCTGACTCCAGGTCCAGTGCTCTATCCACTATGCCACATAGCTGCCTATATCAATCTTGCCTATTACCTGGATCAATTCATAAGATGCCTTCCTTTAAGTCTTCAGTTGAGGGGCCTCTCACAACTGATCATTATTTGGTGTCCTGAAAGGCTAAAAGAACACTAAAACACCAAAACTAATATTTAACAAACTCAAAAATCTCTACAGTACATCCTTGTCATTGACATACAAATCAGGAGATTTTCGAGATTTTGGTAGGGGTTAGTGGGGAGAACTGCTAGCCTTGCAAATTCATGTATAAAATAAGAATTCACCTAGAGTTTGCTAGTGACTAACTGCAATGTGATTTTACTGCTCTGAATCAGTGCCCAAAAAACGGATGGTAAAGTGTTAGGCCATTAGGTGTCTGTCAAAACATTTTATGTTGAAGTGCACATACTTTGAAAGCTGGAATGAAATCTGGTCTTATAAAATTAAAACTTTCATAAACAAAGATTTAAAAATAGAAGAATGATCTGCTCAGGCCTCTCTGGCCACAAAATTAAAACATGGAAAAGACAAGAACAAGATACAGGTGGAATCACTGCACTGCCCCAAGCACAAATGTTTTCTGTCTTAAAGTTTTGAATTCTTTCCAGAAAAAAAATTCAAAAAACTTCTAGCGGCATCTATTGCCTAAAAGCATCTTAGCTTTTGGCAGAAGTCAAGGAAAGCATTAATTTTGTATGGAAATCACTTAAGAGCTAGTGGTTTAATTTTTCTCCAAAGACTACACAAATAATTTTGGTGATGTAAGAAACTAAAATTCATTGCCTCTCCGCCTCTCCCAACATAACAAACGCAACCAAGAAAGCCCACAAAAAAAGACTAAACACTAAAGAGAAAAAGAGGACTTTATGTGAAGTCAGAGAGACTCAATTCAAATCAAAGAGATACTTACTACCTCTTATCACCTCAGGCAAGTCACTTCCTCTGTGTTTCAGGTCCTCATATGAGGGGGTCAAAGTGGATGATAGCTAAGAGCCCACCTTTCTATCTCTAGAGTATTTGATTAGTGACAGAGAGGAAAAACTGTAATATCGTCAGTCACAGAACTGTTGGTAGAGTCAAACTCCTCTGAAATTCCTTTATATTTGCATGCCTCTTGTGATGATCAAGATGGTGAAGAGTTCACCACCCCTACTTCCAATCAAAAAACAAAAATTTTGCTACTTCAATTCTTCATAAAAGACAGAACAAGTTCCATTCTAATTTTCAAAATCTGCTTATTTTTGATTTTGACACAAAGATCTTAAGATTTCCAATTAGGGTCTTTCAAAGCTTATAAATATATAAAGAGAATTAGGATAAAAAAAAGTAGAATTTGATGAAGGATCCAGACATTATACATACATTTAATAATCTATTAAATTTAAAAAATATATATTAATAATTAAAATGGTCCCTAGGGAAGAATTTATCAAAGAAACAGATGAAAAATATTGGTTAAAAAGTCAATACAATGAGAAAGATTTTCTAATTTCAAATTTATATGGCAACTTCATCTTTTCTTTTCAAGGACCTGCTATTTTACTATGTGGGGCTCCCCTTCATGAAGCCAGAGAAACTTCTCATGAGTTACTATTAAAGAAATTCATCTCCCAATAGCCAATTTGTGATTTTTAAATTTAGCTAGACTCTTCTGGGGGTGGTATCCTTTCCTGGTCCTGTATTCAAAATTTTCCAGCCTGGTTAGGACTGCCAGAGCACCCAAAAATGGTCAAAATGATCATCAAGAATACAAGACCAATTAGGGGCAGCTAGGTGGCGCAGTGGATAGAGCACTGGCCCTAGAGTCAAGAGTACCTGAGTTCACATCCAGCCTCAGACACTTAATAATTACCTAGCTGTGAGGCCTTGGGCAAGCCACTTAACCCTATTTGCCTTGCAAAAACCTAAAAAAAAAAAAAAAAAAAAAAAAAAAATACAAGACCAAGGCCACCTCTATGCTACAAGGGACATAAAAGTGGGTCCATGACAGTTCAACAATTGTCCTATAATACAAAAAAAATCACAAAATGGCAGAATGAATATCCTATAATCCTTTTTGCTCCACAGAACTGAAGAAAAAAGGCATGAAAGATTTGTTCTAAGGTATGACTAAAAGCTAGATAAATTATAGCTACAATATTTTCTTCATATGTCATGACAACTAACAATCCTGTTCAAAAAAAGGAAATGAGGTAACTTGGATAAAAAAAATCCATTACTGATTATGGTCTCAGTTTATTTTTCTAGTCACTTACCTAACCATCCTTTTGATATTTTCGAATATATTGTTAACATAATGTCATATCATCTATAGATTCTACTCTCTTACTTAAAAACAGGGAAAAGATTTCCCTTTCTCCAATCTTTGTAGTACTTCTCCCAAACTCCAATTTATCAATTCCTGTCACTGGACCAGAATGGCAGTACCTTGGGTCTGGTGATGTAAACTCAACAAAGGAATCCAGGCAGATATTACTATCCTGACCTTCCCTTATAAATGTCAAAATACATATGATTCTATGAAAAGAATTGGAGCCAAAGACTATGTCATTACGTTTTGCTGGTCTCCTCAGAAGTGTTAACTTCAGAAAATCAAATTAATACTTCTCTATAAGATTTGAGAAAATCACTAGTTATTGAGAAGTTATACTTCTTAAAAAGTTTGTTCCCTAATATAGAAACAGCCATTAGCATCAGCAAATAGTTCTGAAACATCAGAGAATGGGTAAAGAAAATACCCATACAGTATATACTCAATAATTTTTATTGATAGTCTTAAGTAAGAGTAAATTTATGATTTTTAATAAATGTCACTGGAATTGAATTTATATATATTTACTCCTCATAAAAACCCTAAATAGGACTTTGCAAAATCAGTCTACAAAGTGACAAGCTACTATCAATAGAGAAATTGTGAATAGAAGGTAGTCTTGAAGCAGAGCCTTGTGTAAAAATAGCAAATGGTGTGTGGCAAAATAAACCTATGATAGAAAGATGAGAGCCTTACTATGCAAGAGCCTAGTAGATTTGCTTAGGTCCTGACCATTCTGTTGACTCAAATTTCACCTGGAAACAAAAGGGCAAATACACAGTTACTCTTTTGTATAGAAGCCCAAGGCACAGCACCAGAAATGACAAGAAAAGAGCTAAAGGAATGAAGGTATGAGAGAATTTACAGGTGAAATTATATCCATAGTTATTTTCTATTATCATATAATTTACTAATAACATCAATTAATAAACATTTATTAAGTGAATACTATGTACCAGACATTGTGCTTAGTATTGGGGATACATAAAAAGGGCAAAAGATAATCCTTAACCTCAAGACACAATCCAAAGGAGGCAACAATAAGCAGACAAATATCTACAAACAAGCTATATACAGGAAAACAGGAAATAAAATTACACTCTGACCTTCTCCAAACTCCACCTTCTCCTCCTTGACTACATCACCCCTCCCCAGTCTCATTTTCTGGCATCCCATCAGAATATCAGCTCCTTAAGGGAAGGGTCTATCTTATTAGTTGGCATTTGTATCATAGTGGCTTATTACAGTGACTAGAACATAATAAATACTTTAAAATTTTACCTAACTGGCTGTCTACCTAAAGTACAGGTAAAGGAAGGGAAGAAGTGAAATATGACTGGAAGGGTAAGTAAAACATTCTCTGCCTTTAAGAAGTTTATGTCCTAATGAAGGAAGACATCACAAAAAAGAGAACCAGAGGGGAGTGGTTCATGAGTTGGCACATGCCATGAAACAAGGGGACTAGGACCCAGTAAGATAGGGCAAAACCGACCTATCAAAACTGAGGGACTCAGGAATAGTCCAGCTTATCAGATGGAAGTGATGGTCTCAGTGGGAGCTGAAAGGTAAGCAGGGGAAAACTTATATGAACTGAAGCAAAGTAAAGTTTATATGACTAGGAAAATAATATACTCAATAACTATAATAAAATAAATGGGAAAACTACAACAAAGTAACTAAACAATATGTAATTATAAGGACCAAGTGGGTTCTAAAGTTTTGTTCCCTTCTGTGCAGAAATGGAAGATTAGTTATGCCACTAGATAAAGATACAGATACACACACACACACACACACACACACACACACACACACACAGCCTTTTTATAAAAGTCCGTTTATGTGTTCACTGGTTTTGCAGATTTTTTTCTCTTTTTCTTACAAAGATTAGTTCTCTGAGTAGAAAAGGGGGGGGATATATTCCAAAATGAAAATAACAAACATCAATACAATTATTTTTAAAAAGCTTATTATGAGGGGAGAAAAAGTGCTTGAAACTAATGCAGTAAAGCTCAGGGAACAGTTAACAATAACTCCAATGAATTAATGTTATAAATAAGATACTATATAGCATTATAATAAAAATATAGTGTACATAAAACAGAGTCATGTTTTAGAATCAATACTGTACAGGACTGGGAATGACCATGATAGAAAGAGAACTTGAGGGCAGCTAGGTGGCGCAGTGGATAAAGCACCGGCCCTGGAGTCAGGAGTTCAAATCCGGTCTCAGACACTTAATAATTACCTAGCTTGTGTGGCCTTGGCCAAGCTTAACCCTATTTGCCTTGCAAAAACCTAAAAAAGAAGAAAAGAGAGAACTTGAAACTAAAAGGGAGGGAAGGGGACAGGAGAGGAGGGAAACAGAAGAAGAAAGGAAGAGAACATGGGAGAACAAATAAGACAAGTGTCTTCAAATATCAAAGTATTGTTGCATAGGAGAAAGATGACATGATGCCTAAGTTAAAGAGGAAAAGATTTTGGCCTCAAATTTTTTTTAAAAACTCTTCCCAAATAATAAAGTTATCCAAAAATGGAATAAACTGCTTCATTTGGGAATAAGTTCCTATTGCTAGAAGTATTCAATTTAACAAAATTCAAAAATCCAATTTAACAATGCTTTCTTGAGTATCTACTATGAACTTCCCCTATGGGGAAGAGCAAAACAACTAGTTAGGCTAAAAAGTAAACCTATGATAGAGATGTATAATATGCAGTAAGCCTAAAAAGACAAGCTGGAACAAGACAGTGAAGGGCTTTAAAAGTCAAACAAGGAGTCTATCTTTTATCCTAAAGGCATGAAGGAGCCACTAAAGCTTCTTGGACAAAAGACTGGCATAGTCAGACCTGTGTACAATATGGATTAGTGAGAAGAAAGACTTGAGGCAGAGAAGTCATTCAGGAAGCTACTGAATTAGTTTAGACTAGAGGTGATGAGGATCTAAACTAGATGGTGGCTTTGTGAATGGTGATAAGATACTATATGGAGAACAACAACAAAAAAAAAAAAAAAACAGCAAGATTTTACAATTGACTGGAAATGAAGGATGAAGGAGAAAGAATTTGCGGATAACTCTGACATCATGAACTTCGGTGATTAAAAGGTACCTTAGAAAGAAAAAATGAAATTTTAAAAAAGGGAGGGGGGGAGGGAAAGAGTTTTATAAAGAGTCTGAGATGCCTACCAGGCATCGAGTTGAAAATGTTCAATAGGCAACTAGGGATACAGGACTGGAGGATGAGGAAACTAGGGCTAGATAAGCAAACAAGTCACAGAGAGTTGTTGAGTGAATCCAAGGGAATTGCTAAAAATCAATACAGAATACAAAAAGGGAAAAGCAAGAGGGGTCCAAAGCAGAGAAAGCTTTTGATGGGAATCCTACAGAGGAGCTACATGCTTTCACAACAGGGGTTTGAAATGAATGATATCTAAGACTCCTTTCAACTGGGCCATACTATCTAGAAATTCTTTGTTCCTACAATCAACTAGTTGACTTTTCAAATCATGCAGATAGGTATAATGGATCAAGGGCGAACAACTCAAAGAGAAAAAAGGAATGAATCTCCTCTACATGGTCTACTCTTCTTTAACTAGACAGCTCTTGATTTTTGAAATATTCTTACAACATCCAGAAGCAAAAAAGAAACATCGGAATTTGCCCTTCGAAAGAAAAGAAAAAAGTAAAAAAAATGCAATTTGCTCATAAATAACTGCTTAGAACAACTTATAACCACTGCATGAATATGTTATTACTGCATTATATTTTTGTATAAAACTATAAAACTCTATTCATGGATAAGTTAAGTTGTCTGGAGAATTGATTCCAGTTAACAGAAGACAGGATAAGACTGATTAAATAAGTGCTCAATAAATCAGAACCTCGTATCTTTACAATGTCCCACAAAGGTTCATTTGAGTCTTAGAAAAACTTCTCACTGGATACTGAATTTTATAATCTAACTTTCTAAGAAATTAGATTGAAGGATCATAGAATCAGAGAAAGTTAACTTTTCCTGCATCTCCATGAAATTCAGTCAAACAACTTTTAAATAGTAGATTCCACATATGCAAAGCAGATTCTAGTTTTTTTTTCTTTTAAAGTGCCGAAGAGTGATTCAAAACTAAATTGAAAATGAGATAAATACTCTTTTGGAGAGGTAATGGGAAGGTTGCATGAGGATTGAGAGCTTAAATAGTGTTTAATCAAGCAAAGTAATGAAGTCAGTACTAAATTCAAAGTATATCAGAAAAGTAGCATAATCTGTAAAATTTCTCATTAAAAACTTCTGAGAACAGAATGCTTCCAAGAATGAAAGTATGTTAGCACTAAAATATATACTGTATAAACCAGAAATCAATCCTTTCAATAACAATGGGGGAACTGAGGCAAGCAAGTGAAGCAGCTCAACCACGGTCATACAAAGACTAGAAACTGCATCTCTTGATAAGAGGTACAAAGTTCTACGCATAATGATATTCTATCTTTACTCAAAGATTCATCCATAAAAATTAAGGAATACCGAATTCTATCAACTTGACAATGAACTCAAAAAACTGAACTCATTAACTTCAGAGACAAGAGAAAAACAATTGTTAGCTATGTACAACATGTTTATTTTATACTTTAATTATATCCTATATGTGCATACTGATTATATGTGTATGCACATGTAGTATATAAATCTTCATATATGTTGCTATATATACATCTTTCACTGGGGAAGCACATTTTCTCAACAATCATCTACAGTTTAACCCCCTATGATCCACTAAAATGAGAACCATCACAATAACCGAGGCAACTTTCAACAACAAATTAATTTTTTAATCTATGAAACACTGGATTAAAAATAATAACAATAATACTTTTCCTTAGGAGAAAAATATTTCTATGTTAAGTTACCTTTAAAGTTTTTTTTTTTTGGTTTTTGCAAGGCAATGGGGTTAAGTGGCTTGCCCAAGGACACACAGCTAGATAATTATTAAGTGTCTGAGGCCAGATTTGAACTCATGTACTCCTGACTCCAGGACCAGTGCTCTATTCACTGTGCACCTTTAAAGTTAATGGGAAGTAAAGTTAAATATTATTTATATCAATTATACTCTTTAATGCGAAATTGTTTTGCATATCAGATTACAAGGTAATATGGTTGCAAAGGAGAATAAAATAGTAATAATTGTTCAAAAATGAATATTTCATTCCAAATTCACTTTGTTCCATTATATAGCCCTTTCCTTATAGCAAGTTGTTTAGTAGACAGCATGTATGTTATGAGCTTTATTTTAAAGATGGAAAAATCCTGGTAATAGCTCCTACATGGAAGGAAGAATAGTAGTAGAAAACCTAAACCCAAATTTTCTGATTCTAAGTCCCAAGTACCTTCCACTGCCCACACATCACTCACTACCTTTCATAAAGATTATAAAGGAGCAGAGGGTATTTTTGGTAAGATTTAGTTTTATTTTCATGGATGCGATCCATTTTTATATCACATACATTTGTAAGTGAATTCCTAACTATTCTCCTACTCAATAAACAACCTTTGTATCAGTTTAAAAGGAAAAAAAGTAGTTCATCAAAATCAACCAACACTCTCAACAGGTCCAAGAAGTATATGTAATATTCCCCAAATAATAATTCCCCAAACCGCAATGAAGGGTGGGCAGAACATTTTCACAACATTTATCTAAGGCAAAATTCTAAAATTTTAAAATTCTAAACAGTGTATACTTCCCTTTTTTCTGTTCGTTCCCCTTAACATTACTAGAATTATTCTGCATAGTTTTGTTTATTCTCTAGAAAGTCTTCATACTTATTTTGTCCAAGAGTATATTAACATGTTCCATAATTTCTATAGCCATTCTCAATGGCTTAAAAAACATTGACTTTATTTCTAGTTCTGTGTTATCATCAGAAATGTTAGGATCCTGGGATCAAATACAAAATTCAAGGTCCCATATATATCAAAATATTTATTAAAAAATTTGTGGTTGTAACATATAACTAGAAACAAAGTCAATATGACTAACAGTGAGATTTCGGGGTCAAAAAGCAAGGATATTTTATTCCAGATTTCTGGAAAAACTTAATTTCAAAGTATATTATATAGGTAAGATATTGCCAATTCATACCTGCCCTTGAACTTCTTTTCATAATTTCACTGTGATCTAGAGCTAGAAAGGACCTCACAGTATATCTAGTTGGACCTCTTTTTTTTTTATTTTTTTGTTTACAGGTAATGAAACTAAACGCCCAAGAAGGTAAATGATTTGCTCAAGGTCACACAAGTAATTGTCACAGGTCAAGATGTCCAAAATGTTGTTGGTAATGCGGGACTGAAGGGCAGAAGACTAAGGCTGACGATAGAAATCCGAGAGTCATTAAAATAACCTGAGAGAGGAAAAGATCACAAAACTAGACAGTATCAAGGAAAAAGAAAAGAGAACCCAGGTCAGAATATTTGGAGATGCTCAGAGTCTTGAGATGACAAGAAGGATGATCTAGTAAAGGAAAAGGGGAAGAGCAGTCAGCAAGGAGAAGGAAAACCAGAATAGAAAAATGTCATAAACACCCAGAGAGGAGAAATGATACAGGAGGGAAATTCATAGGTGCAGGTAACTAGCAACATAAATGTCAAATATATAGAATAATATTTCCTATGTGTATATTAATTGTATCTTGTACACAGTATATTGTATACTGACTTGATTAATAATAATAGCACCTAACTTTCAAGGCTGTTTTGAAAATAAAATGAAATAACATTTATAAAACAATTTGCAAAACTTAAGAGCCATATAAATGTTGTTAATACTAAAAAACATTATTACTAATAACAGCGAACATTTCTAAAAAGTTTATAAATTAAGCACTTTGCAATTATCTCATCTGATCTTCACAGAAACCCTGAGAAGTGTATATTATTATTATTCCCTTAATTTTGCAAATGGGGAAATTAAGGCAGACTTAAGTGACTTGCCCAAGATCACAGAACTAGTAAGTTTCTGAGACTATATTTAAAGTTAGGTCTTCCAGATTCAAGTCCCAGAGCTTTATCTACTTTACTAACTAGCTGCCTCTATAATATGAAAGGAATGCAATATCTTTTACTGTAAAAAGCAATGAATATGAAGAATTCAGAGAAACACTGTAAGATATATATATGAGGTAATTTAGGATAAAGAAATATGAACCAAAAGAATTGTATATACAATGATTAAAATAATGTAAATTATAACAATATTAAAAAGCAAATGGACTGAGATTAAAGGCCTTTATCAACACCAATTACACCAAACGATAAGTAGTGCAACAGAACTCTCTCCACAAACAAGGATTAAACTATCAGATGTAATTATTGCGGTGTATTTCACTTAACTATTTTGTCTTTTTGACAAAGGAGGGTTTTATTGGTTGAAGGCAGAGGGAGAAAGGCTGATATCAAGAAATGTCAGTAGAAATTTTTAAAAAATCATCAGCCCTGGAGTCAGGAGGACCTAAGTTCAAATCAAGTTACTTAACCCCATTGCCTTAAATAATTTTTTCAAAGTCATTAATAAAACTAAAAAAAAAAAAAAAACCTGAGCATTTACCTAATTTCCAAAATTATTCACTTTAAATAGGAATAAGGAAATTTTAGAATCCATCCAGATGTTAGGACTAAAATTTATGTCCAATGAATATAATCTTTCACATAAATTCCCTAAATTTGGCTAAAAATGGCTAAAATATTCAATATCCAAGTAAATAGACAATTTTCATTAAAATAAATGTTCTAGGGTTCAATGAAATCTCATCTTTGCAATCTTAAAAAGATGCTATTAGATTTAAGCTTTGGAAATGGGTTGTGATGCATATTCTTACAGCCATAATGTATAAGGTATCATTTTGGCAAGAGAAACTAAATTATTTAGCTAATTCAGAAATAGTGAATTTGTATTATGGAAAAGGATCTAACTTTTTGGACGTTGAGTCATTTGTTTACTGAATCAACAGAATGACAGTTCTTAAGGATTGGAATTAAAAAAAAATGTTTAAAAATCTTCTAAACATCCTCCTTTGTTGTTTTGATTATAGCCAGAAAGTGGGCTATGCCAGTAAAGTGAAAACTCTGACAAGTATTTGGAAAAGACTTCATGTGGGGAAGAAGTGAGAGACATGTCATGACTATTACCCAAGGATAACTAAGATTAGGAATTTAGCTACAGGTTCACTGCAGGATGATGAGTTTTGTAGACATGGTAATTCTAGAATATGGTCTGCAAAGTCACAGAAGAGTTATCTGAGTCTACAGAAACCAATCCAAGGACAGCTAGGTGGTGCAGTGGATAGAGCACTGGCCCTGGAATCAGGAGGACTTGAATTCAAATACAACTTCAGACACTTAATACCTAGCTGTGTGACCTTGGGCAAGTCACTTAACCCCATTGCCTTGCAAAAATTCAAAAAGAAAAAAAAAATCCCTTCTAAGCAGAAGCCAATCCATACAAAAAAAAAAAATCACAGATCACTGAAATATAGTAGTAGTGTAAAAGATCTTCAGTTTAGAAACTATGAACGTAATGGAATATTATAGAAATGTTCCCAAATCTTAAATCTTTCAAAGGAATGCATACATGATCACATGTATGTGAATGTTCATTAATTTAACTTCTGGATTTCAGCTGTTGACATTTTTAACACTATAAATTCACAAACATAGCTAAAATTGCAATATATAATGGCTAATGTTTACTTGCCACTGGAAGATGGGCAAGTCTTTCAACCATTCTGAATCTGTTTCTTCCTTTATGGAATAAGAATAATGCCATCATAATTTGCCTTACAAGGTTATTGTGAAGATCAAATGAGATATGAGATAAAACATGTATATAAAGAAACATATATATATATATATATATATATATATATATATGTCTGTATGTATGGAAAAGTCATTATTATTCCTGAGTAATGTAAAGAATCTGTTACTTCTAAATGGATTTGTACTTCATTGGTAGCATTTAAAAATCTGAAAGTCAGCTTTAAGACCACAATATGTTCAGAGCCAGCTGAATGGAAATGCATGTAGCAATCGTGTGTGGAGCATATGGGACACCAAAGGAATTGCACTGTTTGCCAATTATAGAAAGAAAAAAATTAAATGTAAGCCAAAGAAGCTTTCCAAAGTTGTCTGGCAATACAGCTTCTAAATAAACCATCTTAATTTAATTCATATGTGCAAGGGTAGATAATTTAAAACAGGATATGTTTAAGAAAAAAACATTGAGGCAATTCATTAGGTAGATAAAAAGCATAAACCAATACCTGGTGGAGAGAAAAAAGGAGGGAAACATACAAATACAGATATCAAGAATTAAAGCATGGTATAATGGATAATAAGAATGAAACTTGAAATGAAAAGATTAAATTCCAAAAGCTGCATTAAACTTATGGAAGCATGGGCCTACCTTAACCTATACTAACCTCTTCATCCTCATCTGTAAGATGGGGTAAAAATATTTGCACTGACAGAACAGACAGTACTAATGAGGGGAAAGTAGTTTCCAAATATTAAATCAATATTTTAATGTGATTTTTAAATTATTAATGTATGAAGGAATGGGAGGGGTCAAATGAGTTAATCAATGAATTATACATCCTACAACAACAAAATGTCATCCCAATAATACAGCAATACCTTTACCAGCTAAGAACACTTCTCAACTTAAATAATTAATCATAGATCCAAAGATTCTTAAATCATTTTGAGGATCATGAGAACCTCTGGCAGTCTGGCATGGTCTATGAACCCCTATTCAAAATAATATTTTTAAATACATTAAATGAAATAACAGGATTACAAAAGGAGACCCATTATATGAAAATATAGTTCTCAAAATATTTTAAAAATAAATTCATAATCATTAGGTTAAGAATCTCTTTTTCACTGAGCACAAAAAAGTCCTTGATCAAATAGAATTCCTGAAAGTCACTGGACGAATGGGTGTAAAATTGTACAGGAAGTATGTTCAGATTGGTTAAGGACACAAGAGCATCCCTGTGGTACATTAACATATTCAAAAATAAACTCATTATTATCACCCTCCAAGCCCATTTTTTCCCCTCCTAATTTTTTTTTATTACTGTCAGGGCACCACCATTCTCACAATCTAAGTATTACTCCCAACTTTTCACTCTCTCATCCCTCATATCCAATCAGTTATTAAGACCAAATAATTCTATCACAATATTGTATATGGCAACAACTCTTCTTTGACTCAGCCATCACCTTGGTATAGGCTCTCATCTCACACCTGAACTAATTTATTAGCTTGCTGGTTGGTCTCCCTGCTTCAATTCTTCCCACTTCTGTCTATCCTACAATGAGCTATCAAACTAATCTTCCTAAAGTATAGGTATGTGATTATCTCTAACTTTAAGCCAGTTTCTTTTTTTATTTGCTTTTCTCTATTTTTTGATATTTTATTTTGTTTCATTTTTCCAATTAAATGATATGAAAGTTTTTCAACACTGATCCACTTAAATATGTTACACATTTTTTTGTCATTCTCTCTTCCCACCCCGCCGCCTCTCAGTAGTGAACAGTCTAGCGAACATTGTACATGTACATTTGTGTTTAACATAATTACATATTAATAATTTTGTGTATGAAGAATTAAGACTAAGGAAAAAGAAAGTAAATCATGGAATATTTTTAAAAGTAAACGAGTATTCATTCAGATTCAGTGCTTTTTGGTTTAATTTTTTTTTTTGTCTGCTGTGGATGGCATTGTCCATAACAGGTCTCCTAGGGTTGTCCTAGCTCTCTAAACTGCTGAGAGGAGCTGCACCCATTGTGTGAACTCACAATGTTGTTGTTAATGTGTACAGTGTTCTCTTGGTTCTGCTCTCCCTTCTCTCAGAATCAGTTTCTATAATTCATTTCATGCTCCTCTAAGAGTCTCACTATTCATAGTTTCTTACAGAACAGTAATACTCCATAACATTCATATATACCATAACTTGTTGAGCTATTTCACAAATTAATGGGCATCCTTCAATTTCCAATTCTTTGGCACTTTAAAAAGAGCTGCTATAAATATTTTGAAACATGGAACTTTTCCCAGTTTTTATGATTTCTTCTAGATATAGGCCCAGTATTGGAATTGCTGAGTCAAAGGGTAAGATCAGTTTTATTGCTCTTTGGGTATAGTTCCATATTGCTCTCCAGAATTGTTGGATCAGTTCACAATCCCAGCAACAGTTAGATCAGAGTTTCTTAATTGTGAAGATTGTTTCCCAGTTTTCTGCTTTCCTTGTAATTTTGGCAGCATTGATTTAATTAGGACAAAACTTTTTTAATTTAATAGTCAAAATCATTCATTTTGCAATTTATAATCTGCTCTAATTCTTGTTTGATCATAAATTTATTATTTTTCCATAGATCAGATCAATAAGAGTATTTTTTGGTCTATTAATTTATCTATGGTATCACTCTTTATGTCCAAATACTATACCCATTTTGACCTTATTTTGGTATAGGGTGTGAGATGTGGATCTATCTATGTCTAGTTTTTGCCACACTATTTTCCAGTCTTCACAACAATTTTTCTCAAATATTAAGTTTTTATCCCAGAGGCTGATGTCTTTATGTTTATCAAATGGTAGACTGCTGTAGTCATTTACTGCAGTTTCTTTTAAATCTATCCTAATCCACTGATCCATTACTCTATTTCTTAACCAGTACCAGGCAGTTTTGATAATTGCTGTTTTACAGTATAGTTTTAGATCTGGTAGAGGTAGGCCACCTACCTTTACATTTGTTTTTGGTCATAAGTTCTCTTGCTATTCTTGATCTTTTGTTGCTCCAGATGAATTTTGTTACTATTTTTTCAAGCTCAGTCAAATAGTTATTTGGTACTTTGATTGGTATGGCACTGAATAAGTAATTTAATTTCTTCACATTAATTAATGTTGTCAAAATTAGAAGGAAAGCAGAAAGTTAGGAAACAATATTCACAACTAAGAGTTCTGATAAAATGCCTCATTTCTAAAATAAATAAGAGAATTGCATAAAATTTATAAGATCACAAGTCATTCCCCAATTGTTAAAAGGTCAAAAGATGTGAACAGTTTTCAAATGAAGAAATTAAAAGCTATATATAATCACATGAAAAAATGTTCCAAATCACTATTGATTAAAGAAATGCAAATTAAAACCACAATGAGGTATCATCTCACACCTATTAGATTAGCTCTGATGAGAAAAAGGGAAGATGATCAATGTTAGAGAGGTTTGGGGAAGACTGGGACATTGATGCATTGCTGGTGGAGTTGTGAACAGATCCAACTTTTCTGGATAGCAATGTGAAATTGTACCCAAAGAACAATAAAACTGCCCCAATTCTAGGACTATATCCAGAAGAAATTGTAAAAAATGGAAAAAGTTCTACATGTTCCAAAATATTCATAGCAGCTTTTTGTAGTGACATGTAATTGGAAATTGGGGGGATGTCCATCAATTGGGAAATGGCTAAACAAGTTATGGTACATGAATACTATGGAAGATTATTTTTCTACAAGAAACCATAAAGGGTAGGACTCTAGAGAAGCATGGAATGACTTATGGGAACTGATACTCAGCGAAGGGAGCAGGGCGAAGAGAACAAAGTACACATCAACAACAACAATGTTCAATGAACAACCTTGATGGAAGCAACTCCTCTCAGCAGTCCAGAGAGCTAAGACAACTGTATTTGACTGGTTATGGACTATATTATCCCCAACCAGAAGAAAAAACAAAACAAAGCATACAGGGAAAAAGGGGGGGGGGCAGTTAGGTAGCGCAGTGGATAAAGTACCCACCCTGGAGTCAGGAGGATCTGAGTTCAAATCTGGGCTCAGACACTTAATAATTGCCTAGCTATGTGACCTTGGGCAAATCACTTAACCCCATTGCCTTAAATTAAAAAAAAATTAAAATTAAAAAACAACCCTTCCAAATCTGCTGAACACTTTATAAAAATTATCTCTTATGTATCTCTTTCCCTTAAACCTAATACCTCATGCTCAAAATTACTAATTTGTAAACATGTTTAACAAAGTATGTATGTAAAATGATAACAGCTGTTCTCTGCTGGGGGTGGGGTGAGATGGCTCAGGGAGGGAAATTTGTAAACTTGGAAATGTGCATGTACACATGGGTGAAAATTAATTATTTTTTTAAAAGAGTGTTTCTTAAATGTGGGGTTAAAACAACAAGCTATTAGGGGAAGCTAGGTGGTGCAATGGATAGAGCACCAGCCCTGGAATCAGGAGGACCTGAGTTCAAATCTGAACTCAGACACTTTATAACTGTATGACTTTGGGAAAAAACAAATAAAAACAAAAACAAAAAAGCTGTTAGCCAGGAGAAGAAATTATTTTGTGGGGCAGGGGATTCTTGAGTTCAACCTTGTACTTCCTTCCCTGCCCATCTTGACTAAAGAACCTTCATGAACTTCAAAAGTCAGGAGGTTTGTGGAAGTTCCCCAACATTTTAGCAGTAGCTACATAATATCTGACAGTGTTTCCAAAGACAGACTGGACTCATTGAGAAAAGGCATGCTGAAGGCTCTCCAAGGATTCCAGAAAAAGAACTGAATCAAATCTAAGGGTTACTTCATAAATATTCAGAGCAAAGTAGACAAAAAGACTTTGAGCAACCATTTATAACACACAAGCTTTAAATCTGAGCCCACTTTTCCCTAAATTTATGCTTGTGACTGTGGGAGCATGTGGCACAGATTTGCAGGGAGGGTTGGTTAGTACCACTTATTCTTATACCAATTTAGGAAATGTCCCTAACTAAAAGTTAATTAATTCTGGATGACTAATTGAGCTCAACTCTCAAGAATACCTGAGAGAACTTTTGAGCTTTAGAAAACCACTCCCAATCCTTCAAGAACACTTGAGAAGACATTAGTAGTCTAGTCCTAGGGAACCCAAATTGCAAGTGTAAGCAGGGGCTTGGGAAAGCAGTTTCTAGAATATTTGCATCAACTTATTCTTACATAAAATAATTCTTTACACATAACAAGGTCACTCACTCTATCCTTCTATATTATGTTTGTGTAGAAACAAATTTGAAATATGTAGAAATAATTAGAATGTGTAATCAGAAATGTTATAAATTAAATTTTAGTGGATTTTAAAAAAAGTGTAATGAAAATATGTCAAGAAAGTAAAAAATATACATAATTGAATGAAGAAGGAATTAGTGTAATAGATATGAAAAGACAGGATGTATATGTCTTTTTTTCCTAAGTACTATTGATAATTTAAAAAAAATTTTTTTTTTTTATTTAAGGCAATGGGGTTAAGTGATTTGCCCAAGGCAATTATTAAGTGTCTAAGGCCAGATTTGAGCTCAGGTCCTCCTGACTCCAAGGCTGGTGCTTTATCCCTTGTGCCACCTAGCTGTCCCAAGTATTTATGATTTTTAAGGATATGGTTTTTCCCTCAGGGGGAATATTTTGTTTAGTGTCTTTTGCTTGTTTGTTTTTTTTTGTGGGGCAATGGGGTTAAATGACTTTCCCAAGGTTACACAGATAGCACATGTCAAGTGTCTGAAATCATATTTGAACTAAGATCCTTCTGACTTTAAGATCAGAATTCTATACACTGTACCACCTAGCTGCTCCATTGAGAGAGTATTAGCTGCATCTGATATAGTTTCATAATTGTTATTACTCACTGTTCTTTGTTATTATATTTTATTATATCTTTATATTTTAATATAGCTATTACACACACACACATACACACACACACACACACACACACACACACCACACACACACGATCTCATTTTTCCTTAACCCACTCTTTGTTAAGTTTCCATCTCAGTTAGTCTTTTGTTTACAATTCCTAATTTGATTACTCTTTTTTTTAAGTTATGGACTATAAAAGATGTTTTTAGTATTTCTGCCTTTTACGTTGTTATTTTTTGTGCCCTAACAGTCAATTTTTACAAAAGTTCCATGATGTATTGAAAAATTGTGTATTCTTCAGAAGTTCCATTAAAAAATAACAGAGGCAGCTAGATGGTGCAGTGGATAGAACACCAGCCCTGGAGTCAGGAGTATCTGAGCTCAAATCCAGCCTCAGACACTTAATAATTACCTAGCTGTGTGGCCTTGGGCAAGCCACTTAACCCCATTTGCTTTGAAAAAAATATATAAAAAGATAGCAAAAGGCTTATAGCAATCATTTGGAAGCTATACAGATTTTATGTATAATTTCTATGCAGATTTCTGGTGCAGTAGAGAAGAACAAAAGACTTGTAGTGAGGAAGATCTGAGTTCAAATCCAGTGCCAGAACCTCAGGAACTAGGCAAATCACTTAACTCCATCTATCTAATATAGACACAGTAATAGCACCTAATATTTATAAAGTGGTTAGCACATAGAAGGCATTTAATAAAAGCTTGTTTCCTTCCTATTCCCCACAATTTGTTCAATTCTGTATTTTCCCTTTTCTCTATTAGATCTATTTAAAACATGAGAGTTACTTTAAAATTTCCAACTATTACTTTTTTATGGTCTCCTTTTCGTAATTCAGTAATTTTTCCCTTCATAAATTTAAATGCTAAAGCATTTGGAACATATAAGTTTAATACTGATATTGATTAGTTGTTTATGATTTCTTTCATCATAATGTAGTTTATTGTCTTTGTAGGTTTTGTATTTCCATTTTTGCTTTGTCCATCAGCATAATTACAGCTTCTGCTTTTTATAAATTCATATGTATAGTAAAGTTTGTTTCAGTTGCACATTTTTTATTCCGAGTACATCTTTTATTTGGTGTATATGTCAGAATAGATTGTGGGATCTTGTTTTTTTAATGTCTATTGCTCTGTTTTATTATATTGCTTATTTATATTTAAAATTATAAAGATTAAATTTATGTTTTCCTTCATTGTCTCTAATATTGCATTTCCTTAATCAGGTTATTTTGTTCCTCTTCCTCTGTTTAAAAAATATACTTTATCTCTTCAGTTATTTTTGCTTAATCTAATTTGTAGGAACCCTAGTCTCACTGACTCTCTATAAAGCACTTTTACATCCCTTCCTCTGACTCCAACTCTGGAATTCCTTTCCCTAAGGTTTAGAGTTGCACTTTAATTCCTTTTCTCTGTCTTCCTTTTATATAGTTATCAAATCAAATTCTTTTTACCCCCCCCCAGTTAATCAATTTAAATCCTTCTTTCCTCTTCTCCCCTTTAACTTCTTTTATTTGTTAGGGTTCTAGTTTTCAAATTTCTGTGCCTTTTTACTAAAATGTATTCCTTTGTCTGTTCTCTTCATCTTTCCTTTTTTTTCTAACCTAAACTTTTATTCTTTGATTCATGATTCAATCATTTATTCTAGCTCTGTGATTCTCATGGAATGAATAATTCTGAAATGTCTATTTTGAAATATCTTCAAAAGAACTTCTATGTCATTGCTTTGCCCCACTCTCCTCTTTGTTTGAGTTCAACTAGAGCAAAACAGATTTAGCTCCAATCTCTGATTTTAACTCTGCATGAGTTATGTTACAATGTGTGTTTCTTGTAAACATATTGATTGGATGTTGATGGATTTTCATTTCTAATTCAATCTGATTATCTGTGCTATTTTAGGTCCATTTTCATTTACATTTATGCTAATTAACTGGATCTTAAATGTTTTTCTCTCTATTTATTTCATTACTTTCTCTTTATTTTTCCCTTTTTACCTTCTCTTCATTAATGTCTCCAACTTCAAAGTTTCTTTTGTTTATGAATAATTCTTTCTTGAATATGCCCCACCTTGTATAGTGTCCTTCCCTTTCATCATATTATCTATAATCCAATTGAAACAAAAGCATTTCTCTACCAAACTCTCTGATGTACCCTTTTGACTCATTTAGATGACACGTGCTCCCCTCACTCATTCCATATACTTGTATAGTATGCATGAGTGTACATAAATCTTCCTTCTTTTCCCCTCCCGTTTTCTTTTATCTTAAAACATAACAAAACTATGGTTCTTCTGTCTCAATTGACAACCTTTACAACCCCTTGTGACATTAAGATTCTGAGAGAACCCTTTTAACACCCTCCCCCATTTTTGTAAACAGTTAATGTTTACAAAGATCCCTTTGATTGTTCACCTGCAGTTACCTTTTTTATTTTTCTCTGGATTTCCAAATTTGTACTTCAAAGATCATTTTCAACTGTTTTCTTTTCTTCCCCCCCCCCACCCAATCAAAAATATCTGAAAACATTCTTTCACTGAAGAATGCTAATAAAAGTATTGGGAGAAAGAAATCTACCCCTGAGGGCTGCTTTGATTGCAACACAAAAATTTTTGAATTTTTGAATTTTTGAATTTTTGTAAATGTGTAACTCTCTGTTTTCATTTATTTTCCTTGTAAGATTATATGTAGTTTTGCTAGTTATTTTTGGCTATAAACTTGTCCTTCACTTTTTAGAGTCTCACAGCCACAGAATCACCTTTATAGCAATAACTGTTAAATCTTGTGTAGTCTCTATTATGATTCCTCAATATTTTAATTCTTTCTATCCATCTGTATTATTTTTTTCTTTTGACTAGAAGCTCTGGATTTTGGCAATGACATTTCTGGGAAATTTAATATTGGAGTTCCTTCATAGAGATGACTGATGAATTTTATTTTCACATTGCCTTCTTGTTCTAATATTTCTGTGCAATTTTAACAATTTCTTAAAATATAATAAGCAGGTTTTTAAGTCATCTCTCCCTGATTTTTTTCAGGTGAACTGCTTGGGGGGGGTGGGGGTGGATATGAGATATTTTTCATTTTGCTCAATTTTCTTATACCTTTGATTTTTTTTTTAATTCTTGTTGTCCTAGACTCGCTAATTTAGCATTTGGTTATTCTGATTAGGAGGAGGAGAAAGGTTTTCTGTATTTTTTAATGTTAGTTTTGTTTCATTTAAGTTAATGGTTTTGGGGGCAGCTAGGTGGCACAGTGGATAAAACACCAGCCCTGGAGTCACAAAGTCCTGAGTTCAAATCCAGACTCAGACATTTACTGATGCCTTATCAGATGTGTGACCTTGGGCAAGTCACTTAACCCCATTGCCTTGTAAAAAAAATTCTTAAAAAAACCTAAGCTAATGGTTTTGCCAGCAGACAGTTGGACAAAAAATTTCTAATATCTTTTATCAATTGAAGCGCTTTTTCCTGTTTTATATTGGTAATTTGGTTTGCCTCCTTATTCATTTAAATAAAATCTAGCTATTAGTTTAACCTCCCTTACACCCCACCCAACTTCCAAGGGAAAAAAAAACCTCCTAGTTTCTATTGTATTCTCAATTTTGTTTATGTTCTTTAATTTTCAGGATTTCAATTAGGGTTTAACCCAGGGTTTTTCAATTTGCTGGTTTTCTTATTTTTTTTCAATTCTCAATTAATTGATCTCACCTTTTGCTAATAAAAGTGTTTGGAGAGATAAATCTACCCCTGAGGACTGCTTTGGTTGCATCACAAAAATTTTTGAATTTTTGAATTTTGTAAATTTGTATCTATGTTGTCATCATTTTTAGTGAAATAATTTAGTTTATTGATTTGTTCTTTGATCAAACAATTCCTTAGAATTAAGTTATTTAGTCTCCAGTTGCTTTTAATACTCTTTTAAGTGTATTTTTATTTAAAATTCTTACTGGCATTATGATCAGTAAAAAAAAGGATGACTATAAAAGTTTGACTTTTCAAAATTTTTGAATTTTTTTATATCCATAATATTGATAATATTTTATATTATATTTTTATAAAGGTATAATGTGCAGCTGTGAGTACACATATACCTTTCTACAGAAAATTGCCAGAGGCCTATCATATCTAAATTTTGAAAATTCTATTCAAATTCTTTAATTATTTCTAATTTTTTTTTTCATTTAAGTTTGTCTAGGACTAAGAGGGATAAATTGATATCTCCCACAGTTAAAGTTTTATTATTTATCTTTTTGGTCATTTCTATTTCCTTTACATATTTAAAGCTTTGTCAAAGGACAATGAATAGGTTACCTTTCAACAAAATGTAGTTTACCTCTACTTTAATTGTCGTATTTTTTTCAGTTGTCTTCCTATCTAAAATTTTTAATTGTTTCCATTGCTATTCTGTATCCATGGAAGCATATTCCTGTGGGATAACAGGCATGGTGAAACTCTTCTGGTAAACTTGTACGTAGGTACAACTAAAGTAGTTGTATACAATTTGGAAATATACAAAAATAAAAATTAAACAGTGAGAGCGCTTTAATCAAGTCATTCCATTGCTCAGCATATAGCTAAAATAGATCAAAGATCAAAGATCCTTTGTAAATCAGAATATTATAGTAACTCTTTGGTGGTAGTGGCATAAAACCTGGAAACTTACGAGATGTCTATCATTTGAAGAAATGTTAAACAAAATGTGATATATGAATATAATGGATGTTAGGAAATGAGGAAATAGGGGCGGCTAGGTGGCGCAGTGGATAAAGCACTGGCCCTGGAGTCAGGAATACTGGGTTCAAATCCAGTCTCAGACACTTAATAGTTACCTAGCTGTGTGACCTTGGGCAAGCCACTTAACCCCATTTGCCTTGCAAAAAACCTAAAGAATTGAAAAAATCCTGAAGAGAAAAAGAGAGAGAAAATAGATATAGAGATATCTACAGATAGTAGATAATTAATATAAGTGAAATAAGCAAAAAAAGAATAATTTATTCTATAACATCAAAATAAAAATTAACAATTTTGAGAACTTCTATAAATTTAAGAGTGAAATGAGCAGAGCTCAAACAATTTATACAAAAACACCACAAAAGCTAACAACTCTAAAACCTTTAAGAAATATGATAAATACAAGAGTCTTTCATGATTCTAGAGAAATGATGATGAAATATGGGAAATAAATTTTTATATAAAACTATTTAGAGAATGTATTTTTCTTGACTATTTATCTACAATGAGGTAGAAGGGGAATGGCAAAAAAAGTAGAATTGAGGGGTGCTAGAGATGCAGAATTTTGCAGGCACTTTCAGATGAAGTCACTATTATTAGTTTTACTTAATTGTTTTCCTTTGTTAAAAATTTTTAAAGGAAACAAAAGAATACAATGAAACAAGTAAAAAATACAAAGAAGAAAGCAGATGGAAGCTTAGAAGGAGACACGGACAAGAACAATGCTGGCTCTACCCTGTTAAAGCTGATATGTAATTTTAAAAAGCAAGCCTTTGTTTTTGTAAATTGAACTATTCAAATTTCTTGATAACCATCAAGTTTATAATATCAAATATATAATATTTAAAGACAAAAAGAACACGAACAAAAGACATTCTTAAGAAAATGCATGATGAGGAGAGAAGATGAGTTGGTTATATGGCAAGGGCTGGAAAGACAAGGGAATGATCAGAATTCTGGTACCCTCAGAAAATCAGGGGAAAATAAGAAATACGATTTAGTGGATTGCCTAAAGACACAGATGTAAATTGTTAGGGATAAGGAAGGCACGATAGGGTGTTATTACAATGCTGGCATGAACTTCTGAACAGATGAGATCACAGAACCATTTAAGTATTTGATTATACAGGGTAAGGTGATTGGATACATGCTTACAAAGATGTACATATTCCAATTTATTGACAATATTTAATGCTGCTGCTATGTTGAACATTGCAAGTAACACTGAAGGAAAAATATGTTTTCTGGAGGTTGAGAAAAATTGCTAGGAAGAAAGCAACTTCAGCTTTTCATTCACAAATTAATTTTTCAAAATGTGCAAAATGGCATGGTACATTGAACAGATACTTATGCATGTGTAATTAAAGTTCGGAATCACAGGATTTTAAGGTGAAATCATTTTGTACAATCTCCTCCTTTACACAAGGGGGGGCCATGACTTAAACAAGCAGGAAGCACTCCCAGGATTTCATCCATACGAAATCCTACTCTTTTCCACTTTGTCATGCTACAAATAACTAAAAACCAAATTAAAAACTTTTTCAAGTTTCAGGGCTATTTTTGTAGTCAATATTCATTTTAGCCCTACACCATACATCCTAGCAGATTTGATAACTAATGTTATGAACAGTGACCCTCACCACAAACAAGGTTAAATTGTGTTCAATAAATTGTTTAAAGAAGGCATGTAATTGCTTACTCCATTATATTATAAAGATTTGAACACTATTTGAAAATGTTCCATGTTATAAGTCAAATTATCTACCCAGGTTGATTAATTTCTGTTGATTCTGGTTAAGTTTATTATCCAGAAATTCCATAAATTATTTTCACAAAAAAATCAACACAGCCAACTTTAAAAAAAAAAAAGCTGCTTTTTTAAGTTGTAATAAGTATCAGTCATTGGCTTATGCATTTGTAAAGAAAAATGAGAGCAAATAGTTTCTTTAATGCTGTGTGCCTTGGTTTCACCTTCCAAACACCAGTCATGGAAGGAAATGAGAATTAAGAACCCTTGCACATTTGATGAGAAGGGGTGAATACAAAGTGAGAGGGAGCTAAATGAGGGACTTTTTTATAAGCCTGGAGAGTAACTATGAAGAAAATGAAAGGGAAATAGTATCAAGAATGATAAAAATTTAGGAAGAAAAATTGAAAGAGAGCCACTTTTGTGTGCCCTAAGAGATGACCCATAAGGATCTTTTTCACCATCAGTAAAGACTGTCAATTTGAAAAGGCAAATAGAAACCTGACTAAATTTGAAACAAGACATGATATTATAAGATATTCATGATTCCTGAACTGTGAGACCTGATTCTGTTGGGTGACCCTGTAATTTCTAAAAAGTGACTCCTGACAACTAACTCTTCCAAACTCTAGCCTGGGAACTTTTAGCATTTCCGATGTGGATTGCGGAGACAAAGATAGAACACTAAAAGCTGCCAAAACTAAACAGGATATCATTTTTCAAAGGTCAAAAAAGCCCCCACTCCACCCCTACCCCTTGCCTTTCTCCCTTGACTATAGATAAAATATACAAACCAAGCATGAAAGTTAAGAACAGTGAAAAGGTGACTTCCTACAGTAGGATACTCTGCTAAACATGGCAATAAAATATGATTTTGGTTGTATGATCATAGTGGCTATTTTGCCTTAAAAATAATTTCAAGAACATTAAATTAAAACTTGGACACCTGACTATATTATTATCTTTTATCATCAGGATATTTTTTCCTGGTTTCCAAAAAAAAAAGTTAACATTTCATTTTTACTTTTAAAGCTACTTATTCATTGAATTTACAAAATAGATCTGTTGCTGAAAAGGTTGATAGAAAGTAAAATCTTGAAAATTGAATAGTTTTCCTATGATTTCATTGTGAAACTCAACATAAAATATACTTTTTCATGCATTTTTCTTTACTAGCCTAACAAGATAGCCCACCTCCTTCTCACTGCGCCTTCCCTCTTGTAAAACCAGAATGCCCTCTCTGTACTCATCACAACCTCTTAGAATCCCAGACTTCCTTCAAAGTTTCATATTACAAGCCTTTCTTGATTCAGTTTTTAATACTTTCTCTTTTCAAATTATCTTACATTTATTTCTGAGTATCTGTAAGTCTATCAACTTCAGGACATTTTCACTTTCTTGAAGGCAGCATAGTTTTATTTTTACATTTGTATCTCCCTTATTTAATTCCTTGTACATGGTAGGTACTAGCATTTACTGAAAGTTAATTAAATTGTACATGGCAATATGAGCTGCGAGGCTTTATCATTCCCCTGCCTCTTCCCCAAGGGTCTTGAGCAGGAGCTGCTGACTCAGAGTTGTCTAATTCAAACAGATGTCTGTTCTGTGGTGGGCTGAGCAGAAAGTGAAGGCTAGGGACCTTGGCCCAGCTCCCAGTTAATCAATAGCTTCCCTTCTTTGATACTCAGTTTTTTCATCTATAAAAGGAAAGGCACTAGGGACACTGGTTGCCTGATCCTGAGGCTCCTTCCAGGTATGAATCTATCAGTTCTAACATTCACTGGACCATGACATTCTTTCAATTGTGTTGCAGGCCCTGAACTAGGGTACAAAGACAAAAGTAAAACAGTCTTCTTCCCTCTATTAGGAGAGACAAGATAAATATATAAGCATATACAACATTTATTCAAAGATGTTTTGAAAGGAACAATGCTAACGGTTGGAGGGCATTAAGACGGGTTTCAAACAGAAAGTAGTACCTGAGATGAATCTTGAAAGAGAAGAGGGATTGTGAAAGGAAGGAGGACACTCCAGGCCTGGAAGATGGCCAATGCAAAGGCACAGGGAGAAATGGGAAGTGATGTGTTTTGTGGAAATTTGAGACCTGAGGTTGAAAGACAAAAGAGGAATCAAAAACATTAAGAAGTCCAGGTGAGTCAAGATGGGTGTTTGAACCAGAGCAATGGCTAAGTGAGTGGATGGAAAGAGACAGCAGAAATAAGATTTAAGATGTCAAATGGCTAAATATAAGAAGTTACTTATAATACTGAGACTGAAAAAATGATAGTACCATGGGCAGAAATGGGAACATTTGAGAGAATAATGTTGCCCTCTACAGTAAGTGTGAAGGCGGGAAGTAGGGGGTAGCAGTGCTGGGAGAGAATTGGAGGAAAGATCTTGAGTTCTCTTTGGGACATGTTGAGTTTAAGGTATCTTCTAGACATCCATCTGATATTTGAAAATACAATTGTAGATGTGAGATTGGAGGTCAGCAGAGAAACTGGGGCAGTATAAAATCCAATGGAGCCACCAAGGGAAGTAAGTTTAGAGGGAAAAAAGAAGAGGACCAAAGGGAGAATCCTGAACACACCTCTAGTTTCAATGTGTAATCTGGAGGAGGATCCAACAAAGAAGATAGAGAAGATGCAAACCGATAGCTAAGAGGAGAGCCAGGAGAAACTGGTATACTGAAAATCTAGGGAGAGAAAAGAGTATCAAAGAGCAGAGTTGTCAATAGTACCAAAGACTACAGAACAGATAAGGAGAATGAAGACTGAGCAAAAGTCACTGGATTTGCCAACTAAAGAGAACTTTTTGGAGAGAGATTTTTCAGTGGAATATTAAGGTCAGAAACTGGACTGTAAGGAGTTAAAAAGAGAGTGAAAGGAGAGAATGTGGAAGCACCTACCTATTGGCTCCAGGTAAGTTTTAGATATATTAAATTTGAGATATCTCTTAGATACCTAGTTCAAAATGTCCACTGGCTAGTCCATGATATGAGACTGGAAGTCATCTAAATAGACATGTCATGAAGTCAACAGATGAAAGAAATGATGAGGTCACTAGATTTTAAAAAAGGAAGAGGGTCTAAATCAGAACTATGGAATGCATATATAGTTTCGGGGTATGGCATAGATGAAGATCTAGTGAAGGAGATTGAGAAGAGACCATTTGGTAAAAATAGAAGCAGGACATGTCACAAGATATAACAGACTATCTCGAAGACAGATGAGAAATAGATTTGCTGCTGCAGAAAGGTCAAAAAGCATGAAGATTGAGGAGAAATTTGTTTTGAAAATTAAGATCACTTGTAAATTTGGGGATGACAAGATGCGAGAAAGCTATACTAGTCAGGTAACACATTTTGGAAGAATACTAATAAGAAAGTATTTAGAAGACAGAAACCAGAATGGTGAGGGTTCTTCAAGCTCATATCACATGAAGAGTAGTTGAAGAAATTTGGAATGTTGTTCCTAAAATAGAAGACTCCTTGGGATCACGATGTGTGTCTTCAAGTATCTGAAGAGCTCTAATGTGTGCATAGAGGACTGGTAAGGGAACAGTGTCATTTGCTAGAGGCACCTACATCCGTGATAGAGGCATGGCTATCTGCAGTCAAGTTGGTATAAGTCCAGCTATTTTCTCAGTCCCAATTTTACTGGGCACCAGAACACCTTCCACTGAGCATTTAAATATATAGGCTTTCCTCCTTTCCCCTTGTGAAGTGCAGACAGTGAATTTCTACATAACTACTCATTCATAAAAAAAGGAAAAGCAGATAAAATTGTCTTATTTTGAAACTCATCCAACTCACAGAGAGGGCCTGTTGTAGTGAGATGCCATGATTCAACTGCCTAATATAAGAAAATGTTTTTGAAAGTTGAAAAGTTAGGACATAGCCTGACTTTTGTGATAAGGTCTGCATAATAAAGAAAATTTTGTGGAATAATAAAGAAATGCAAAATTAATATAATCCAAATTCAGTACATATTGCTTAATAAGTGGTTCTCAAAGAGGACAGATGAGCACACTGGTTTCACCATGTAAACCTAATTGTATAGGACTTATACTTGCAATTTACAGGAAAGTTTCTAACACTCCAACAATGGAAACAATTTACATATTTAGTGTACTGTCACTTTTCCAGCAAAATCAATCAGTAAGCATTGATTAAGCATGTATTGTAGTTGATTCCAGATGTGAATGTAAAGAATAAAAGTCTTGAATCTGAAGAAGCAGACATTTTGACAATGAGGACAAGAACATGTTTAAGAATACAAAGAAAAAATATATAGAGATACATGCAAATATCACCTTCAGTATGGTAAAAATGTTATACAGTTGTGAAGTAGTTCTGAAGGAATGTTATCTCCAAGAATTTCAGAAACAAATTAAAAAACACCAGATATGGTGGAATTTCTACTGCAACTAAAAATACAATTACACAGGAGGGAATATTGTACTTGCTTTAACAGTGAAGTAAACAGATCCTGGAGGGTGAATACAGACATACACACACAAATACATAGAGTTCAAGAAAATGATGGAAAGAACAAAAAAATGGAAACTGAATGATGAAAAAGTTTAATGACCAACCTTGGCTCCAAGGAAGAGTTAGAAGACCCCTCTTTCTACTTCTCTGAGGAGGCATATGGAATCTATGAGTGGAACATATCTGACTTTGTTTTGATTAATGTAATTAAACACACACACACACACACACACACACACACACACACACACACACACCTTTTTATTCTGTTATAAGGAATGGTCCTCTCAGTCAAAAAATGAGAGAAAAGATATTGGGAATTTTTTGGTTATTTTTGTTCAGTCATTTCAGACATATCTGACTGTGGAGTGTTCTGTCTTTCCCTTCTCCAGCTAATTTTATAGATAAGGAACTGAGGCAAATAGGATTAAGTGACTAGATCACAAATCTTGTAAGTGTCTGAGACATGAAGATCAGTTTTCTGGACTCCAAGACTACTTCTAAATACTGCACTACCTAGCTGTCCTCTGGGAATCATATATGATGTAAAACAAATGATATCAATAAAATTTACTTGAAAAATTGTGTACAGCAGTAATTATTAATTGTTTATGATAGAAGCAACCTATAAAAATGGGCTGTCTAATATAATTTTTATGACTAATCAGAACTCTACAGCTAAGTTGCTTTTTAAATATTTATAGTATATTTGCAGTTTTCAAAATTAAAACTAAATTATAGATTCTGCAGCAATGTATTAAATGTGTTTATCATACTAACTATTCTCTGGAAAATTACAAAAAATTTAAAAAATCACACAGATCTAAAAATGCTGAAATATAATGGCTTTCATCAAGTTTATACTATACACATACACACACACACACGCGTGTGTGTGCTTGTGCTCACAGGTGTGCACAGTAAACATAAGCAACCAAAGAATTTGTATTATTAGTGAGTGCAAAACCCCAATTTTTTTAAAGATGGCTTTATTTTTTAAATGTGTTGGATATCAAATACTAAGATGCTTTCCCCAAACCAATTTTATAAACGCCAACTTCAGTAATTTCAGCAATTCAATGTTAATTCAAGTTAACTTTTTTCATTAACATAGTCAACTACAAAAATAATATTCATCCTCCTAAGATCAAAAGGGAAAAGTTTTTGCATGTTTTATTTTCATAACTGAACCTGCTTCATCTGTTCAATGACTTAATAAGCTACAAAGAAAAGGAGAAGAGGCTCCTAGAAAATCTAGTTAGTCAAAAGTGTAAGTAGTTTTCAGTTAGTCAACATCTATTAAGTACCTGCTATATGCCAGGCACTGGAATATAGAAGATATAGAGGAATATAGAGGATATAAATATAAATAAAAACAAAGACAGTTCCTGCCCATGAGGAACTTACTATCTAGAGGAGAAAGAAAACACACCAAAGAAAGGTGAATAGCAAAAGCAAGGGAGGGAGAGAGGAATAATACCTGGTACAGGGGCACATTGGAGAGTTTCAAAAAGCCTGTGAAAAATGGAGAGAAAATTTGGGCTTTGCCCTCTATAAAGTATGACTCTTCTGTTTTAGAGTAATCTACTTCCAGAAAAATACCTCTGAAACATGATAAAAGAATTTCAACCACAAACACTAGCAATATATTGCAAGTTTAGCTTCTCAGTTTCACATCATTTCATCTCCTATTACCTCAATTTACTATAATTAAATTAAAATATATAACTATTATTTCAAAATTTAGATTGTCAATTTTTTTTCCTCTCAACTCATGAAAGATGACTGAAAGCTTTATGACAATAGACTATAAAATATTTATTTTACATTTTAGATACAAATATGTATGTAACAAAGATCTGTCCTTAAATCTTTTGAAATAAAGTAAATAAAATTAGAAATATAGCTTATTATTACAGAAAAGATTTTAAAGCAACAAAAAAATACCCCCACCACAAATGAGAAACCATGGGGGGGGGGGGGAGAGTATAAACTCCTAGGACTGAAAGTTTCAAAAAGCCATAGAAAAAAAATTATAGGCACTATTTTTATCATGAATATTATACAATGTTTTATAATCCCATTATTATTATTACTGTTAAGTGAGGATTAGAAAACAATTCACATTGTCGAGGTGCAGTGGACAGAGCATCAGCCCTGGATTCAGGAGGATATGAGTTCAAATCTTGCCTCAGACACTTAATACTTGCTTAGCTGTGTGACCTTGGGCAAGTCACTTAACCCAATTGTAATGCAAAAAAAATTCACAATCTCCAGTTTATTGTTCTTTACTTTTTTTGTACACCTCTTTGTCAGATCTCACTCAGTTAAATAAAGTTACATATGTAATGATTCCATTATAATCATTTTATGATGACAATGTTAGTCAGAATATCAATCTATCAAAATTCTTTACTCTAACTCCATTATAAATTTTTCAAATATTCTCTCATGCATAAAAATAACTCAGGCTACAAATCATTCTTTCAACAGGGCTGTCTTCCAAGTGAGGAAGAAGTAGGTTCAATTCCTGACCCGGCAATACCTGCTGTGCAAGTCACTGAACTGTTCAGGGTCCCAGACAAGACTCTGATGGTATTTGGTTACAGATTATCTCACTCATCCAGAACCTTCTGTCTACTGACACAGTCACTTCAGCCTTCATCAACTCTTACCAGGACAAAAGCAATAGTCGTATCCCCCTCCAAATCCTCCCTTTTCAATCTCAAGGCTTTCCCCTCTCCAATCAATCTTCCTCTCAGCTGATGAAGCAGTAATTCAATATCCCCTGTTCAAAAGCTCCAATAGTTGTCTATTGCTGCTAGGATCAAATGTAAAATACTCTGTTGGCACTTAAACATCCCTCACAATCTGGCTCCAGGCTTATTATTCTTTACTGTCCTTCACCCATTCTACTAATTTGATCAAAATAAGCCCATAACTGCTATTAAAGACTGGGACAAAGTATAAGGAATAAAATCTACTACACAGATCTACATTTATTGCTAAACTGGTTTGGTCAAGGCAGGATAATGGGTTTTGAGCTTTATCTAAGAATCTAAATAAAATAAGTGATAGTACCCCTTTATTCTAAATTCAGGGCTACTGTTAGGCACCAAAAGTCACACAATGAGACAGAAAAATAAAATGTGAAATGATAAATTTCAATAATGTATATAAGTCAAAAATTATTTTAATAGACAAAAATTTGGAATGTTTTATTTTTATAAAACTCCTCTTAAGTCCTACCAAGTCCAGACTTCTTCCTTTTTTGGGGGGTGGAGGTAGGAGGCTGATACAATCAGGGTTAAGTAGCTATTTGAAGTCACATTTGAACTCATGTCCTCCTGACTCCAGAGGTGGGACTGTATCCACTGTGTCACTTAGCTTCCCTAACTCTGGCATTTACTATTTGTGTACCCACTAGATAGAGAAACAAAGAGAGCAAAAGACCTCAGAGGGTTTCTAGTGCAATTTTTTCACCCAAGAGAAAGCTATCAAGACCCTGGAGTGAACAAGGCAAGTTGCCTTTCCATGCATGTGCCTCCCTCTTGCATGTTTTATATTATGCCTACTCTTCATTTACACACAACTTTTTTTTTAATTTTTGAAAGGCAATAGGCTTAAATGTTGCCCAAGGTCACACAGCTAAGTAAGTATTAAGTATCTGAGGTCAAATATGAACTCAGGTCCTCCTGACTCCAGGGCTGGTGCTCTATCCACTGCCCCACCTAGCTGCTCCCCCAGACACAACATTTTTGAGAAGGTTATACCCTAGGCTACTGGGGGTTATGGCACAGCTTCTGTCTTTACTCTGCCATCCAAGTAAGTACCTTTGTTTTAAGCTAATTCTGTCTATTGGCAGACTCAAAAGGGCAAAGACTCTTAGTACCATGAGACTACAAAGTACCCTGGAACCTGCAGACACCTCCAACCTCTCTGCAGACTTCTAACCTACAAACCTACATGAATGTCACTTCAGAATGGCAGCAGTTATTACAGTCTGTATCAGTGGAGAAAATTTCCAAACTCATGAAATCAGTTCTTATACATTATATTATCATAAAGGAATACTTAGAGCTCAATTTTACAGAAGAGAAAACAAGAGAGGTGAAATAATTTGTCATACTACGCTCAGTTGACTCATAAAAGTCTGAGACAGACCTTGAGCCCAATTCCTCCTCACTCAAGGGCCTATCCCTCTCCGGTAGACCATGCAAGTGATCAGGCAACTACCTAGGAACAAGGCAATTTTCTCAGAATCCAAGAATTTGAAGGGCTTCTAAAGGTCATCTTAATGTAATCCTGACAAGTGCAGCAGAACCTGTTGATACCAACCTCAATAAATGCTACTCCAGTCTCTGCTTTTAAATTTTCAGGGAGAAGGAAACTATGCTTGTAACTTTGGACACCCCTGAGCTCCAAGAGGCTCACTTTTGGGAAGGTTGACTCTTTTCCAGATACAGGGTTTGACCCCAGAACCTGCCTAACAAGGTATGCCTATATTCTCCATAAGTTCACATTAGTCAAAGCTGAGAATTATCCTACCGACATCATCAAAAAATAAAAAACCAGAATCACAATAGGAATGCTGTGCAAATTCCCTTAACTTCCTTCATACTTTATAGATATCAGGTTTGGTCTCCTACAGGAAGCCCTGTAATTGCTAATGTAAAAATTGCTGTATATCTCCAACAATTTCTTTGTTTGTACTTTAAATATCCTATTTTGTCTTTTATTTTTCTATGTATATACTGTTTCCATTCAAAAGAATTTAAGCTGCTTGAGGTCAGAAAGAGTTCCTTTTTTATCTATTCCTTAAACAGTGTACAGCACATATAAGAAACTTGTTCAAAAGTTTGTTGAATATCAATGAATGAAATCACAGATTCTTTAGTAATCTTTCAAAAATATTTCTGGCATTTTCTTAGCTTGATATTCATGTTCTCAAGTGCTTCATGCTGAGGAATAGGCACCTTCTGGAAGGAGGCATACTGAAGATAACCATGACAGAAAACAGGAGTGTGACATATAAAGAAGATATCTTTTCCTTATCAACCAGTCAATTAATAAATACTTATTACTGAACCTACTATGTTCCTGACTATAAAATCCTATCCAAGTCTCGTAATTGCTATTATGAATTAGCAAAGAAATTTACTACTTCAGAAAAAGGTAAAAGACAATTTAAATAAAATCCTAAGACTACTTTGCCAGGAAAAAAAAAAGTGTTACCAGTAAAACTTCATCTGAACATCTATTAAAAATGAGCTTGAAAAGGAAATGGCAAACCCCTTCAGGATCTTTGCCAAGAAAAACACAATTGGGGTCACAAAGAATTGAACACAACTGAAATGAATGAACTAAAAATAACAACAAACAGTAAGAACCTGGGGGTGGCTAGGTGGAGCAGTAGATAGAGCACCGGCCCTGGAGTCAGGAGGTCCTGAATTCAAATCTGCCATCAGACACTTAATAATTACCTAGCTGTGTGGCCTTGGGCAAACCACTTAACCCCATCTGCCTTGCCAAAAAAAACAAAAAAAAAACAGCCTAAAAAAAAATAAGACTACCACCTATATTTTTCCTTTAAGGCAAATTGAACAAGACTAGGATGACATCCACCACTAAATCTTCCATCTATACATCTAAACCATCAGAGTGTCTTTGTTCTCCTATGCTTGCACACATTTTACAAATAAGATATATTTATGACCCTTCTCTATATACTCTGATGACATGAAACTGGTTAAATTCAACCTAGCTCTGACACCAGTGAGAAAAGAATGATATAAATTATGACTGGGGATACAGGAAGGGAAGATTGGCTATTGTTCAAGGTTAAATTAAATGGGGGAAACTTAAGAAATCTGAAAGAGAAACATGTCCAACAAATTGACACTGAAAAGAAACATGTGGCAATAGCCTCTCACTGTGCCAAAGTAGCAATCCTCTAAAAAAAGAAAAAAATGGTGACAGTTTGGGAGAAAACTTCAGAAGTTTGGTGATTTCTCTGTGGAGTTCCCCTCTTTTTTCCTCCCATCCCCACTAAAGGCATGACACTCTTCCTGGCTGAAACAAACTAGGGAAGAACAATAGAATAGAAAGAGAAGTCAAGGATGCTCAGTGATCAAAATTGTATAACCAAGTAGTAAAGTATCAAGTGTAACTGAATTCAGAGGAAGAAGTCATACTGATTTTGATCAGTCTTTAGACCTGTAAACCACATCTTACATAAGAAATAAAGGCAACACTTTGTTTCAGGCAGGTCTATTCATTATCTCACCCAAATTTACCTAATACCATTCCTATGCCTTTGGTGACATCATGACCATACAAAAATGTCCTTCCCCCAAGTTGATCTCTCTAATTTCAAACTATTCTTTGAGATTCAGCTCAGGATCTTCATCTTCCATGACATCTTCAATGATCAATTCAATTCAGTGATTTCTTTCATCTTTGAGCTCATATAGCACTAAATATCCACAACAACGCACTTGCAGTATAATGTCTAATTACTGCTAATAATGTATCATAATGTCTAATTATAGTCACTTATATTCATGCCTTGACCTTTCAATAGATTACAAATTCCTGGAAGGCAAGCAGTATTCTCCTTATACACACAAGATACCTGAAACTCATGAATATGAAATGACCTTCCCACAGTGACACAACTATTAACTGATGAAGGAAAGCTAAAGGTTCTACTTCACTACAAGGCAGTATGGCTTAGTTGAAAGACAGCAGTAAGGGACAGGATAAATTATTTTTCCCACAAAGTCTGGAGGATTCAGAAGTATAAACTGAATCCAGTTTCTCCTGACTCAGAGGCCAAATTACCTACTAATCTACATTAAACTCCTTTTCTTCTATATTAAGGAAAAATATATTTTGTTTTAAAAAAAACTAAATAGGCACTGTGCTGGATTTAATAAATCACAGGTGAAAGGGATCTATTATTCTAAATCTCTAATTTTCTAGGTCACTATTCAAGTACATTCCACAGTTCTTTGGAAACATGAAGTTTATCTGCACATATCCTTTAGTTTCTTACTGGATTTTAAAAGTCAGTCTTTTTATTTCAATGTGAATGTTTGGTTTTACCAAGACAAAGTATCTGAAGGTCCATTTAAAAATATATGTAGGGGGCCACTAGGTAGTGCAGTGGATAAAGCACCGGTCCTGGAGTCAGGAGGACCTAAGTTCAGATCCTCCCTCAGATACTTAATAATTACCTAGCTGTGTGATCTTGGGCAAGTCACTTTACCCTATTGCCATGCAAGATGATAGATAGATAGATAGATAGATAGATAGATAGATAGATAGATAGACAGACAGATAGATATAAGAGACAGAGATAAACATTTATCTATAACATATATATATATATAAACACATACAGTATTTTCAAGCTATTTCTGGGTAGAGGGAAAAAAGGGGTTTTTTTTTTGAGAAGTAGATTTTTAAAAAATACATCTCTTCATTTTAGAACCATGAAATATTTTGTTTTGTACTCATCATTGTAGTTTTGAAGTATGATATTGATGTACCTAGATGAGTTCAAATTTTTTACTCCCTCCTTCCTGCATTTTTACACATTTCAGTGATAGCAGTTCTTATTTTCTATAATCATAGGAAATTTTCTCAAAACATTTAAAAATACATCAGATTCTCTTCTTCTCAAATGATTTCAAAGGCATCAGAAATTTCAAGTTTTTATTTCTTCCAAATGAATAACTTTCACCTTCATCAATTTTAAATTTTTTTTCTAGTATAGTTCAATTTCTTGGGGTTTTCTAATACATTTGCATTACCTGTCATTCCAATCTCCAATTTACTAATTCTCTTTGAAAATATTTTTAAATTCTTGAGGGTGAGAATTGCTACTATTTCCCATGAAGACATCTTTAGATACATTCTCTCCTGTGGAAACAAATTTTCTCACTATTTCTAAAAATTCTGTTCATGATTTTTAAATTTAACTTTAATCCTTTTAATTCATTTGGTATGTTTTGTTATCCAACTGAGAGTCTCTAGGGATTGCTTATGTTGTTGTTGTTGGTGGTGGTGGTTGGTGATATTTTTGCTGTTTTGCTCTTTCTTATTCAATATTCATCCTGATATTTTTTCTACAATTTCCCTTATTTCATAATATTTTCTTATGGCATTAGAGTTTTTCAATTGGTTAAGGGTTACCTTGTTGAGTTTTAATTTTCAACTGAGAAACAACATTTTGCTTCTTTGTGATGTTTTCAAATCTCAGTTATGTCATTTTACCTCTATGATTGGATAGGACAGTTTCGTATCTATAAAAAGAAAAGATAGACTGAAAAGCTTTCTCAAGGTCATTTTCAACTCTAAATTTATTTTTTGAGTTTTTCAGTCTCTTGGAATCCTGTCATAAGAGTGAAAATCTGCTTTTTCTTTTGTTATAATCACAATCCAAATCATGGCTTCTTTTTTTAAAAGTTTTATTTACTTAAGGCAATGAGGTTTGAGTGACTTGCCCAAAGTCACACAGCTAGGCAATTATTATGTGTCTGAGGATAGATTTGAATTAGGTCCTCCTGATTCCAGAGCTGGTGCTCACTCTGTTCGCTCTGTTCTAGCTGTCCTTAAACCATGGATTCTTGACCTGAGGTTATGAATTTGTTTTTAAAATATTTTGATAATCATATCTTAAGAGAATCATATATTTTTATGAATTTAGAATCATTATCCCAAGAAAGGTACACAGATTTCACCAGCTTGCCAAAGGGACCCATGACAGAAACAGAGAGAATATATATTAGTTGTCTCCCCCATAAATTCCTAATCTTACCTTTTGCCTCTTTTTGTATCCCCCAGTGCTTAGCACAGATAGGTGCTTAATAAATGTTAACTTACACACACACACACACACACACACACACACACACACACACACACAGTGTGTAGTCAAACAATGATACAGTAGAGCAGACTGCAGACTTCAATGAAGAAACCTTGAGGGCTCATCTCACTTTGCAGTGTCAATGATTTTCCTCTGAGCCTTACAAAAAGTGTTAATGACTAAAAATGTATCACCTAGTGACCAACCATTCAATGTTAAACCAGTCCTCAGGCAACAGCCATTTCATCACGATGCCCTTTGCAGCTCTGTAGAACAAGCCAAACCTTATGCACATCTGGCATAGCCTCCAGTATCTTTTCCAAGAAAACCCCAACTGACACTACAGTCAGATATGATTGAAAAATGACTGAACTAACCCCTCTGTAATTGCCAACCCTTTCACTCTCATGCTGTTACCTGCAGTGGCTACACTTTGTTCATTATCCTCCACACTAGAATGCCAACCTATCCTACTGCTGATCATGCCCTCTACTCTCTGCTGCCTTCATTCCTATTCACAGGCTGTGCAATGGAGCTGCAGAAAATGAGGAAACCATCATAACTGAGTCCACTATAAATTTTTTTTTTTTTAGATTTTTCAAGGCAATGGGGTTAAGTGGCTTGCCCAAGGCTACACGGCTAGGTAAATTATTAAGTGTCTGAGGTCAGATATGAACTCAGGTACTCCTGACTCCAAGGCCAGTGCTCTATCCACTGTGCTACCTAGCCGCCCCCACTATAAATTTAAATCACATAATATCAAGTGGAGACTCAAAGCAGCCAGGCACTCCTGATATAAGTCCCTAATTGATTTTTCTATCACACAACAGTGGTTATTTCAAACTTTTTACCCTTCTTCAAGCTTTCTATAGCACTACTTCCCCTTATATTCTGAGGACCATATTCAAGAACATATAAAATTTATACAGAATGAATATAAAGTTAATAAATATAAATATATGCAAAGAAATTAAATATAGGATAACTTAGGAGAAAGTTACTACCTGAAGGAATCAGGAAAATCTTTATGCAGAAGATGGTGCTTGAGCTAAATCTTATAGGAAGGAAGAGAGGCCAAGAGGCAAAAGAAGAAATTGCATTCTAGGCATGGGGGAAGAACTAGTGCAAAGACAAAGTAAGAAGATAGTGTGTCTTCTATAGTCTACAGTCTATATACACATGCGCGCGCGCACACACACACACACACACACACACACACAAATATATATCTGAAAGGGAATCAAGAGTCAGTTGCACTTAAGGACAATTACTTTGACAGCTATATATATATATAGTCATATAGAATGGATTATAGTTAAGTAAAAATCAAAGCAGGCAAATTAATGAGGAAGCTGTTATAATAATCTAGGCAAAAAGGAATGAGGGCCTGAACTAAGAGGGTCACCATGTGAGTAGAGAAAAAGAGTTGAATATAAGATACTATGAAGCATGAGGGAGAAATCTTGGAATCATCTTCACAAAGATGATTATTTAAACCCACAGGAGCAACTGAGGTTTATGAAGGGGGGGAAAGAGGAAGGAGGGGAGGGGGAGGGGAGCAGGAGGAGAAGAAATCAATGTCCACAGATAAGACGATAAGCCAACAAAGGAGAATGAAAAGGAATGATCAGTCAGCAATAGGAGGCAAACCAAAAGACTGCCAGTTGTACTATTTTATCATCCATGGGACTTCTCAAGCCAGAAAATCCCTTACAACTCTTTTTGTGTTGTCTCCCCTTATTAAAATAAAAATTCTGTTATGACAAAGACTATCCTTTGAATCTGTATCCCCAGCACTTCATACAGTGCTTGACATACAGAAAGCACTTAATACTTTGGATTCAATCATTTTATTTGGATTCTTTGAGACTATTTTTCTTGTTCTCCTTTTGCCTATTTCCCCCATGCTCATTTTAAGCCTCCTTTGGTGGTTCATAATACATTTCCCATCTCCAAAGCTGGGATGTCCCTCGAGGCTCTTGCCTGGACCCTTTTCTATCACTAGATTATATCCTTGAATGATCTCATCCAATGCCCTTGTGTTCACTTATCAGTGTTAAAGGCAGGTGCAAAATCTTATACTCAGCCCAAATCTCTCTTAAAGCCTGCTTACTGAGCATCTCTACTGGATAGCCCATTAGTATCTCAGATTCAACCTGCATCCCACTTGTTACCACCCCAGCTCAGACCCTCAAAACTACCTCAATATCCTCTTGATCACTGTCCCTGCTTTCAAAGCCTCTTTCCTCACCAATCTTTGAGGCTCTTTAAATGGAACCAGTGAAGATGTTCAGAAGCTGTACATGCTGCCAAAATATTCAAAGACCCACATGTGACCACATCCCTCTCCAATGAAATTTATTCAGCTTTTCCTCTCCTTCTGTAGCTTTTGCCCCCAATAAAAGATAAATGCTGTTCAATCCAGTTTTTAAAATGCTCCACAATCTAGTCTCCACTATTCATTCCAACTTTGTTTCACAAGACTGTCCCTCATATGTCCTACATACCATCTAAACTGGACGACCTAATGCCTTAAGCATTCACCTAAGTGATCTCCATGGCCTTTAATATATTCCCTCCTCTACCATTTCCCTGGGAATTTTTATTTTCCTTCAAAAATGTTCAGGTATCACTCCCTAGGTGAACCTTTCCTTTATTTCTCTTATGTCTGTAATAAAATGAAGCTCCATAAAGTCAGGGACTACTTATTTTTTGGTTATATCCCCAGGGACTAGCCCAAAATCTCATACAGAAGAAGAGATTAATAAAGATGTGCTAAACTGAATTGATAATTGTAGAACTGAACATATAATTCTGGGTGAATCACCAGGGAGAATGTGTTAAATCGACTTTGCAATATTTATATGACCATTCCAAGTGTATTATGTGTAACATCCTACTAGGATACTACACCTTCCAAAAGGAATAAATCCATTAAGAAAGAACATAAATATTATAATTAGAAACATAAATTTAATGACCAATCACATTGTTCCCTTCTATGGTATCTGTGATTTCATGACTTCAAAAATACAGGAAAGCACTTATTAAGGGTAAGCTATTATAGTTTTCTCAAGCTGCAAGACAAGGTAACATTTTAATCAAAATACACTGTAGGGAGGTATAGTTAATTTTTTAAAAATTGCTTTCCTGAAACATATAATAATAAGGTATTTAGAAAGAGAGAGTTAAAAAGGGCAATTGATACATCTTTCTTTGTACCATTCCCTGCTAATTAACTGCACAATATTCATCTGTCAACAAGGAAGAAATACAAGTGGAGAAACTCTTCTCCACCAAAGAAATATATAAAAGGCATACAAAAGTTAAGGGAGTGTTGAGCAGTTGGGTGGCACAGTGGATAGAGCACCGGCCCTGGAGTCAAGAGGACCTGAGTTCAAATGTGACCTCAGATACTTAATAATTACATAACTGTGTGGCCTCGGACAAGCCACTTAACCCCATTGCCTTGTAAAAACAAAAACCAAAAAACCTCTAAAAACAAAAGTTAAGGAAATAAAAAAGTAAATCAGTATTTCTCTGACTGTCAGCAGTGTCAGAAGTCTATCAAAGACAAAATAAAAAGAATAATGAAAAAGATATCCAATCTTTCGGTAAAAGCTGAAAGGCCAAACAAAAAGGAAGATTTCTGTTTCAAATTATGAGTTTTAACAGTCCACACAGACTATGTCACGGATCATTTTATTTTATTCTCTACTTCAAGTGAAGCCAACTCTTGAATTTTCACATGGAAGACATTCTTCCTCCTACAATCACTTTCCATAAACGGCCAGCACACCGACCACACACCACAAGAGACTGGTCTATTAGTCACACATACAGATTTATTTAGTCATACACTGAAATTGTACTAATTGTACTAATGCTACCTTGATTGACCTGGAAGTTTCCACACCCTAAAACAAAAGTAACCAAAGTAAGGAAGATTAAACACTGCAGCAAACAATCAATTTGCAGAATCTTCCTCCTTAGCATTGCCTACCATCCTCTTCTCTAGAAAGTCATGCAAGACTCCATCTATGCCAGTGATGTCACTCAGGATGACTTTCAAGTAATTAGAGATGGCAAGTAGGCAAAGTCAATATGTTTGACTGTACCACTATACTTTACTACTACCCAACAGAATACTCTGTGCCTCCACACACTCTGCCCACAGAATCAGTTACAATAAGTTACTGATCAACAGCGTGAAAGATACCAACGTTGACAAAACATGCAAGACACACTAAAGACAGCAAAATGAGAATTCCTTATCCCTTCCTTCCCTGATGAGACTGGGAGGAGAACACACACACACACACACACACACACACACACACACTGTTATAATACATAACATTAATACAACTATAATGCAATATAATATAACAAGCAATAAAAAAAAAGCAGAGTTCAAAGGAAGAAGAGAGCTTCTGGCTAGGGCCACCAGAAAATACTTCATGGAAAAGAGGCCATTTCAGCTTAGCTTTGGCAGGTAGCATATTATATTAGACAGAATATTGGACTAAGAGTAGGGAGAAATCTAGATTCAATCTGACCTTTAACCTTTACATCTCTCGAAAAACAGCCTGACCCACCCACATCTTAAAACAGGAATACAGCATTATCTTTATCTTAATTTGTAGCCAACATCATTGGGAGAGGTAGATAAGAAAAAGGGGGGGGGGGGGATATAGACAGAAATACCCTTAAGTGCAGAGCCTTAGGCAACATCATCAGATGTATGGTATGAATGATAATTCAGCAAAAGAGACTGAGAAAGGACACTCCAACTGGAAGGAAGAAAAAAGAGAAAGGTCTTAGAAAAACCAGAGAAGAGGGACCTTTCAAAAGGAGAGGGTAGTCAACAGTGTCAGTTGTTGTATAGAAGCCAAGAAAATTGAAAACTGAACAAAAATCAACCTGTGCAAGGGTGGGGAAAAAACCCCCATCAAGAATCATCAAGAATGACAATTGTACAACAACAAAAAGCAATATTAGAAAACAAAAAAAAGGCGGAGCTATGTGGTGTAGTGAATAGAGCACCAGCCCTGGAGTCAGGAGGGCCTGAGTTCAAAGCAGTTCTCAGACACTTAATTACCTAGCTGTGTGGCCTTGGGCAAGCCACTTGACCTCATTGCCTTGCAAAAACAAAAGAAAGAGAGAGAGAGAGAGAGAGAGAGAGAGAGAGAGAGAGAGAGAGAGAGAGAGAGAGAGAGAGGGAGGGAGGGAGGAAGGAAGGAAGGAAGGAAGGAAGGAAGGAAGGAAGGAAGGAAGGAAGGAAGGAAGGAAAGAAAGAAAGAAAGAAAGAAAGAAAGAAAGAAAGAAAGAAAGAAAGAAAGAAAGAGTCAGAAAGGAAAAGGTTTTAAGGGAGAGGATGGAATATTCAAAACCAATGGCAAACGGAAGATATACAGGAGGCAGCTGGTTTAGTGAAAGTGTGTTAATTTCTAAGAAATCCATTTCAATGATACTAAAATTAATATGTGTCATTATTTTAATTAATACAACAATCAAATTAGCTGATCGGTCTCCAATGGTAAAATAAGGAAATCAGAATCTTTCATTCAAGAGGAAACTATAAGTATCAAGATTTTGTTTTCTTTGGCATTTATCCATTCCAGGAATCTTTTATCCCCCATTTAATAAACATGGGATTTTATAAAATGGATATAGGGGACAAAGGGATGAAGTTAGAGAAGCAACAGTAGAAAGTAAAAATTTCAGAAATATGTCCTTTAACATTTTACAACAAAAAAATATAAAACAACCACCACATTAAAAAAGCATTCCTGAAAAAGGGTAAAAACATCACTTGTACAAAAATATTCATAGCAGCCCTGTTTGTGGTGGCAAAAAACTGGAAATCAAGTAAATGTCCTTCAGTTGGGGAATGGCTTAGCAAACTGGCATATATGTATATATATATATATATATATATATATATATATATATATATATGTAAAGAACCATGGGGTTTGAACAAAGTTCAAGGACTATTCCCTTTAATTTAGAAAAAAAAACTTATTGTCTGATCTTGTTATCTCTTGTACTTTTATGTTTCTTCTTTGGGGATGTGATTTCTCTTTCATCACACTCAATTTGGATCAACATACAACATGGAAACAATGTAAAGATTAACAAATTGCTTTCTGTGGGGGGGTGAGATGGGGGAAAAATTGTAAAATTCAAAATAAAGAAAATCTTAAAAGAAAAAAAGCATTTCCAGAGGCAGCTAGGTGGCTCAGTGGATAGAGCACCAGCCCTGGAGTCAGGGGTACCTGAGTTCAAATCCAGTCTTAGACACTTAATAATTACCTAGTTGTGTGGCCTTGGGCAAGCCACTTAACCCCATTGCCTTGCTAAGAATAAAAAAATTTAAAAAGTATTCCCAGAACTATAATTATGTATACACACACAAATATCTATATATCTATATGTCTGTATTGTAGCACTTCTTTTAAAAAACTCCTATGTATATACATATACCCCTATATATACATAGGGCTTTTTAAAAGAGTGCTACAATACAGACATAATTTGTTTATGGCTAGATTGTATCACTTACAACTATGATATAATCACAAACTGGATGGGAGAAGTTGGTAATCACAATTCTAAGCATGCAATTTAATTCTAAAATCACTTTCCAAATTAAGGTTCTCTAACCCTCTTAAATAGAACATCTATATAATCTTACTGGTTTTCCATACATTATCTTTAACACTCTAAATAAGATACAGGTAACCTTAAGCAAAATGTTTGTTGTAGAAAGAACATAGCCATATATGTCTATAGCAACAAAATCTAGAGTCCCAGGTATTGTGATACTGTGAGCCAGGTTCATGAGGAAAGAACTGTCCATCTATTCTTTCTTGGTCACACCACAGAACCAGCCTCTCTGCTCAAGCATCCTTGCTAAGTTTTATGCCATGGGTTGGGGGGTTTTTTTGTTTTTTTTAAAGATGTATGTACCTTTTATTTGATACCCCCCCCAGCTTTGAGTGTAAATATATCTTTTATTATCAACTATTTTACACATAGTGAAAGTGATATTTAGAAAGGTAAAGCATCTTATGCAAAGACATAGATCTAGTAAATCCCAGAGCTGAAAATCATACTCGCTTCTCTTGACTATAAATCTAGTGCTCTTTTGGGTACATTATTCCATAAAAATCACCACTGTTCATAGGAGGGTTTTCCTAGCAGTTATGTACAGAGTTAGTTCTAGTCAAAATTGATGGTTCCACTAATTGCAGTTTCGAACTGAAAGGATATAAAACAGCTGCAAGATGTCATTACATAACAAAAGTAAATTTAAAACTAAAATTCATGTCCTTGATATCTTTCAGTTGTTAAATCATAGTTACCCAAGTCATCTACTTACCTATAGATTGAATTATTTTGCTATGGTACAGATTAGAGTCATACAAAAATAACATGTTTTAGTTATAACAATATAAAGTACAAGAAATTTTCCTGTAATCTATGGGCAGACCAGGCACTTGAGGGTTGGGAGTAATTTAGCTTTTTAAAATTTAAGCAAAGGGGCAGCTAGGTGGCACGGTGGATAAAGCACCGGCCCTGGAGTCAGGAGTACCTGGGTTTAAATCTGGTCTCAAACACTTAATAATTACCTAGCTGTGTGGCCTTGGGCAAGCCACTTAACTCCATTTGCCTTGCAAAAGCCTAAAAAAAAAGAATAAATTGCAATTCAAAAAATGTAACTTAAAGCTTTTATGCAAGGAACAAGACCTGCATATGGTTTTGGTCTAAACTGATTCACTAAAACTTAATATCACAACTTAACTGAAAAAGGATTATAAAGGCTACCATGCATTAATGGCTAGAATCTTCTCTACATGGAGAAAAACTTTTCTTTGTTGTCTAATTCATATACCTCAAGAACTTCTCAGAGTCAGTCCCACAAAAAAGTTATTTATTGTACCACAAACTTTCCACAGAACAGTGTTTGAATGCTTCTATTTCCCTTATCACATTCTATCTTATGTTATAGTTATTTGCAAATCATTCTAATTCCATCAAAGGAGACTGACTTATACACTCTTATATACATCAGAGTAGGGGCAAGGACAGAGAGAGCAATCCTCAATTTTGTCTTTGTTATTCTGATAGGAGATGAGAAGCTGAAAAGAGATTTCTATAGTCTATATATTCCTATATTTCTAAGTGTGAGGAACTCCTACTGTGGAAATTGTTTTCATCTTTGTAGGCCAATAAACTTCTGTAACATAGAGGTTTATATGATTTACCCATGACCAAAAAGTTAGTATCTATCAGAAGCAGAATCTGAATCCAGGTCTTCCTAATTTGAAGGCTAGAGGTTTATCCACTACGCCAAGTTGTATCCTATCTTCCATGGAAAAAGAGCATTATAAATATTTTAATTTAACAGAATTGTATCATCAGCAGGAATAAGTTTCATAGAGTTATGCACACTCTATAATTCACATTCTTGCCAAAAAAGTTTTTATATACTCTCTCCTTTAAGATACAGCCCTAGCATAGCATATTCATGGGACTTCCAAGTTATATGAGCAACCACATGGAGGACTAGACTTCCTCTGATCCCTATAATCTCTCACATCTCTCCAAAACAAATTATACATCAAAAATAAAGCAACACTACCTGTCCCATTAGTCTGGGATACCCAGAATCCAACAGACGGTTGAAAAAACAAACCATAAACTGACCCTAAACATGAGCTTGCAATACAGGCTTGCAACCAACCCCATACCCAGTCTCACAACCTGGTTCTCTTTTCCTCTTGCCAGTACTGTGAACACTGGCTCAAGGTTTAAGAAATTGGGGGGGGGGGTGAAAGGGGAGTGAAAAAATGAATTGTAAGGATGTGACACACAGTAACAAGGCCACAGTCCTTCATGAGAAAAAAGTTGGCTGAGGATCACAACCCTGTAGCACCCGCACTTTGACCTGCCAGTGGAAGGAGACTGAGATGCTTTTAGATCCAGCCTCAAAGGAAAACATCATCTGATAAAGCAGATAAATAAAGCTGATAAATCAACAGGGAAAACATCAACAAGAGAAGAAAATATGGTTACAGATTTAGTACATGGGTTCAATTATCCACGAAGAAATGCTACAAAACACAGAAAATACTTGCTACAGAAGAGCTGTGAAATTTGAAGAGAACATGTAACTACATGTTCCTATGTGATTATAAAGGAAATGAGAATAATGGAGCAAAATTTATATGCCATACAGCAAAAATAATGAACAAAATATAAAACAGGAATCAGTACTGGCAAGTCTCATCCAAGAAATGAAAGACGAAATCAATAGATTGGGAATTAAAATATATACAGCATTGAAAGCCAATCTGGAAGAAAACAAAAGAAAAGATAGTAAAAGAAATTATGCTCACCATGCAAGAAAAACACACTAAACTCAAAGATATGCAAAGAGAAAACTTCAAGCACCATAGAAAAATACAAGAGAACAAATAAATTAAATCATAATGCAGGAAATAACAGAAGAAAGCTGAGCAGAGAAAAGAACACACAGATCATCTCCAGAAAATCCAAGACTGTCCCTAGATATTTTAATGTTGCTGGGTTTTTTGAGATACAGATTAAAAAGATTTGTTATGGGGTGGCTAGTTGGTGCAGTGGCCCTGGAGTCAGGAGTACCTGGGTTCAAATCCGATCTCAGACATTTAATAATTACCCAGCTGTGTGGCCTTCGGCAAGCCACTTAACACCATTTGCCTTGCAAAAACTAAAAAAAAAAAAAAAAAAAAAAAAAAGATTTGTTACTAAGCTTGGGACTTTTGATTTAATCAGTGTGTTACTGTGAAAAGCCAAACAATAAAAGCTATTAATCCTTTACTTTCTTGATTAATTTATGTGAAAGTGTTGGTAGATTAAGTAGATTACAATGGTTCAAAACTATTCTACTTTCTTTAGCCATTTAAAATTTTGAAATGTCTACATGAAACTATCAATGGGCTTTACATTCAGTAAATAATTGATGTTTGATTATAAAGAACAGCTGAGGATTAACATCATAGAATGTTTTAGTCACTCACAACACAAAACAAACATATATGTTGTTGACTAAAAGAAACTGTGTGTGGCCCTGTTCTTTTTTTCCCCTGTTCACACATCATGACAATTCATTTCTGAAGCTCAAACCAAGAAAATGAAAGCCATCCTATATAAATAAGAGCATCTCACTGTGGATATGACTCTTTCACAGTGACTTAGTCTTTTCAGATTAACAGTCAAATAAAAGAACTACACCCAGACTGTGAACCATCTGATGGACAACAACACAACAATGCACCAACAAGTTAAAGTATACAAAAAGGGAAATAAGAAAGGAAAAAGCATTCTTAAGCTCCTACTACAAGCTAGGCAGAGTACTAATTACAGATAATGTTTACAGATAATGCCTTACAGATTATGTTGATAAAACAAAACATTTTACAGATACTTTCTGTATGACTGGGCAACTAAAACCTTTCACAAACAATATACCTTGCAATATGGATTTTGTTCACTATGACTGATTCTTCATGACCCCATTTGGGATTTTCTTGGAAAAGACAATGGAGTGGTTTGCCATTCCCTTCTCCAACTCATTTACAGAAGAGGAAACTAAGGTAAACAGGGTAAAGTGACTTGCCCAGGGTCCCACAGTTAACAAGTATCTAAGGCTAGATTTGAAGATAAGTCTTCCTTACTTCAGGGTCCAGAGTCCTTTCCATTGTGCCACTTAGCTGCTATCTCAATTACTATCACCTCAAAGGTAGAATAGGAATTGGCTCTCAAAACTGCAAGGGGTTGTATTTGTAACTATAAATTAAATAGAAAATACTCCCTAATACAAAATATATTACTTTATTATTAATATATGTAAATAAAACTTTGATACAAATAAAAGAAATGAAAATACAATCAGAAGTAAAGGTGAGGAATAGCAAATATTTGCACAATAAGATATGCACAGATTTGCACATAAGATATGCACAGCATATCTGATGAGCTTAACGTTTCAACTCTTTAGGGAATTGACATGGTTATAAGATTAAGAATCAAATCTAATGGGGAGTAGACCACACAGGCTACAATTGCTTTCATTGTGAATTTTTATGTAACAATTATCATAAACACCGAAATTCAAGATGACCAAATATCTCATAAAACAATCTTGCTTGTAGTCCATGAGTATATATGACAAGAATAACAATTAAGTCTTGAATAAACAGTTCTAAAGAGAAAAAAAATACAATTAATTCAATACTCAAATGAATCTATTACCTCAACCATATTTATGTCTGTTCCCTCCAATGAGGCAGTTTGTAACCATATCCAAACTGCCTATCCTGTGAACTTTGCATCCATGTCCTTTCCTAATTGTGCCATAGACTCCACATAACAAGCTAGTGGTCTTTTTGTATTTCCCATTGAAGAGGTTCATCTTCAAACAGTTGGTCAATTAGTGATCAATTTCTTTGACCATAATAATCCATAAAACAAAGAAAAGAACAAAATGATAGTGAGTGGCAAAGTAACAGAAAATGGATGTGAAGAATTCCACAGTTTTTAGTAGGTACACTAAATGGTTCCTTTTCTAGTAACCAAATGGACATATTTTTGGAGAAACTAAGTCTTATCAATTAGACATTCTCACAAAAAATGAAGCCAGAAGAAGGAAGTTGCAATTAAATGAATACTCAGCATTCTCATTTAAAAAAAAAAACAGGATAGAGACTAACAAAACATTAGAATGGCAAAGAAAGGAATGGGAGACTCCGGACATTGCTGTTCCAAAGAGTAACAAAGAAAGAACTCAAAAGAGCTGATTTTATCATATAGCCAAGAACAACAAAAAAGATCTTTCATGGTCATCTTTGAAAGTAATTGTAATTTATGTACCAAAATGATAAAAAGGTAAATAAATTCTATGAAAAAACCAGTAACATTTCCATAATAAATCCATACCTTTCCATAATAAAGCACCCTGATGCATAGTAACTTCAATTTAAAGATGAGAACAGATGAGGATGGTTGAAAAAAAATTTATCAGAAAGAATATAAAGTCAAAGATTTTGAGAGCACACAGAAGCCTCACACTTTTATTATCATCATGAAAATAACAGGAAGATTTTGGACTCAACAAGCACTCTAGAACAATATAAAAAATTAAATTGATTATATCTTCACAGACAGGAAAAGACTCATTATTGATATGGGAGTATTTGATAGCTAAATCAGCCTGTTGATTAGAACCACCTAACTACTGGAGCAAAGATCAAGATAAACAAAAAAGTCATAAGTAAAATAAAAAAATATATAGTTTAAAATCTAAACAACTCAATCCTGAACTATTTAAACAAGCAATTAATAAAAGTGGAAAATAGAAATAATGATCATCATTTCACACAGAAACCCCTGACTTATTTGTCAATACATAAGAGATATTGACCAAAAACAAGCAGAATATAATTGTTAATAAGCAGTAGAGAGCTTAACCAACTTAAACAAAGTCTGGAAAGAGATGCAAATAAGCAGTCATCCTGAGGGCATTTTAAAAAATGGAAGAACAAAGAATTAGAATGGAAAAGACCTTTAAAGAGTTTTAAAATAGTTTCACCACTGAGGAAAAAAAAATGACCACATTTGGATTCTAACACCACAATCCCAGATGTGCTTATAGAGAAAGTAGAAATGGCATTAAAGAGAACAGATAGGAAAAGCAGATGGATTGGACCAAGTGGACAGTAATCCTGGGAGATGACGTAATTGTGAAGTCTTTGAGGAATCAATTCACAGAAGGAGAGAAAGATACCCAAAAGCATGGAGACATTTGCAGGTCTTAATTTAAAAAATGCAACTAAAAATATCAACAACTTCCCACCTATAAACCTACCTCTCCAATTATACAAATCATCAACTACAATCTTAAAAAGCATTCAAATCAATAGTAATAAAAAGAAAATACAGATTAAAATGACTGTATCAGTTATCACCTGAAAAAATATAACCAATCAACATTTATTAAGTGCCTACTTTGTGCCTGGCCCTGGAAATATAAATACATGGAATAAAACACTTGAAAAGGGTACATTCTAATGTGGAAGACATCTGAGACATATATGAATATACATACATACATACATACATATATATACACACACACACACACACACACACATATATATATATATATAAAGGAACTAAGTACAAATTAATAAAATTAGTTATATACCAGGAAATTTGAGACTGAATGCATTAGAATTTGAAGTGATTGGGAAAAGCTTCAAGATGATATCTTAAAGAAAGAGGGCAAAAAGGGTAAAGCTAAGGAAGTATAGGGGAGAGTCAGTGCAAAGGCACAGAAAGCCAGGATATGGAGTGAGAAATGAGAGGAACATTTACAGCCTTCCACACACTGCAATCCATTTATACTGGCCTCTCATCTGTTCCTCTCACAGTCCCCCCCCCCCGGCGATTTTCAATGGCTCTCCCCCACCCTAGAACTCTTTCTCTCCTCATCTTTGCTTCCTAACATCCCTAGGTCCCATTAAGTTCCATTTGGATTCTAGTAACTTCTCTCTGATAATAAAGCATGTTTGTTCATAGCTGTTTGCATACTGTCTCCCCATTAGAATGTGAGAGTTTGGAAGCAGTAACAGTCAGTGTTTAGTGCTTGGAACATAGAAGGCCCTCAGTAAATGTTTGCTGACTGACTAACTGATCGAAAAAGCTTTGAAATATTTTTTAAAACTATTCTAACATTTAACACCCAAATAGAACAACTGATCCTCCAACTAAAAGCACTCAGGATAATGTTGTTTATATTAAAGACTGGTACTCCTAAAAGTGGTGAAAACTGTAGCCTGGCAACATTAACAATATTAAGCAAAAAAGTGTTTTTGCATAATATCATGGTGACACAGAAGTGTTCAGATGAATAACATTTATGCAAAGACTTTCTACAATATAATCATATTATTCAAAAAAATGCTTATTGATGTGTGCAAATAAATATTTTTGTTTTGGTGCAAGCAAACTAAGACTTATGAAAATGTCCTGGCTATAAATCCTACAATATTCACAGAGAAATTTCCAGAGATAGTCTCAAAGTACATGTTAATTTCTTAGACAAACACAGGGTCAGAAGTGAACAAGATTTTAAAAAGGGGAAATGTGGGGGGCGGAGCCAAGATGGCAACAAGAGAGGAACTCTCCTAGGCGCTCTCTCATAAAAACTATAAGCTAAGGACTCTAACTAAATTTTCCAGAGACAGAAGCCACAGAGGGACCCAGGGAGGCAGTTCTCCTACTCAAGGTAACCTGGAAAAGAGCAGAAAGGCTCTGCTCCCTGGGGTTGGAGGGGCAGCCTGCCAGAGGGGTGGACCCCCAGAGGGGGGTCAGACATAACACATTTTCTTTTTTTACTTCTTGCAAGGAGCTGGGAGTGGATGGCCTGTCTGGGACCATAGGGCCAGGTGGATGCTGGCCCTATGGTGGTATTGGGGGTGGTATGGGGCCTCGGGGCCTCTTGGCTGTGCCACTCAGCTACCCTACAGCAGAGTCAGAGTGAAAGGAGAGAGAAAATATAAAACATGGTAGTAGAGAAAGACAAAAGGGGTAAGTTGCGATCAGCAATGGCAATGGTGGAAAAATATGGAAGTAACTTTTGTGATGGACTTATCATAAAGAATGTGATCCACCCAAGACAGAGTAGTTGGTGTTGGAACAAAGACTCAAGTACATTTTTCATTATTATTATTATTATTATTATTATTATTATTGGGGGGGTGCAGAGCAAATGGGGCTGGGTGGCCTGCCTGGGGCCACATAGCAGGGTGATCGTTGGGTGTCTGAAGCCGGATTTGGACCCAGGTGCTCCTGGCTCAAGGGCCAATGCTCTGTCCGCCACCCAGCCATCCCTACTATTATTACTATTTTTATTATATTTTGGGTCTTTTTTTTTCTTTATTTGGTTTCTGCAGGGCAGTGGGGTTGGGGATGGCTTGCATGTCACACAGCTGGGTGATTGTTGGGTGTATGGGGCTGGCTCCAGGGCTGGTGCTCCATCCTTGCGCCACCTGGCCATACCTACAATTATTACTATTATTTTTTCTTTTTAATTTCCATTTTTTTCTCTCCCCTTTACTTTATTGCTCAAGCGAGTCTATATTTTTTTGGGGGGATGGGGTATTTACTCTTAAACAAGAATTTTTATTAATGTATAAAAAAATTATTTGTACAAAATGAGAATAAATATTATATATATAAAAAAAGGGGGAAATGTGGGGCACCACTGACTCAAAGGACAAATCTGTCTTAAAACCCTTCCACAACTTCAATCTGGAGGAAATCTGCTCAATCATAAGCATATTTTCTAAAGCCAGTCAGAAAAAAATTAGCAGTACCCATGAGCATGTTATTGACATGTATTCCCACTAAATGCTAACATTACAGGTTTAGACCAGGAATGTTAGAAATGCTTAAATATTCACATTACACTCTTCATTAAGTAAAACACATATTTCATATTGCATCTTCCTTCTCAGAAACTCTCTTAATTCTTATAACATACTTATTTGACCATGATTTCACTTAGGCATATTTAAATTTATTTTCACCATCAGCTATTTCTAAACTTTCACCTCAAAAATTACTAAGACTGAGGATCCAGAGGGAGGAAATACTTGGAATTAAAAAAAAAAAGATATCAATAAAATAATAGTTTTCCAAATGTTGAGTGATTTCAAGAAATTCCTAGTAAAGAATAAAAAATAAATTTGGTCTAGTTCTCTCCTTATCTTAGAAATGAATTTTATAATTACTTAAGGAAGCCAAAAGTGACCTGATTTCTTGATTTTATCCTCTAGTACATATACTTGAACCTTATTCCCAAACATACAAATTTTAAATCCTTGACCCCCTAAGGAGAAAAAACATACATACATACATACATACAAAAATAGATATATATTTGTATATCCTATCACTGACCAGTCAAACAAGGCAAATTTGGATGGATTTGTAATCTCATTAATGTGGGCAGTAACTCAAAAGGAGAAGAGGGCAAAACATCTATTTTTTCATCTTTTGTGACGCCTCATCATAATACTCCAGGAAGTCTTTCACAGGGGATGCTGCCAACATCAACATGTTAGAGTCATCTTCTAGGTCTCTTGTCACAGTCCATCAATAGAAGGCTGGCTATCCCTCTATTTTATTCATTATGTATAGAGGTATGTGGATATTTTAGCAGTCAGAATTTTCTTTTAAATTCAGATTTGTGTATTTAGCGTTTTACTTTCACTAAATGAGTCACTCATTTCTTCTCCTGGTAATACATCTCTTTGATGATAACTTTTATAACTCTTTTAGTATATAATTCTTCACTGGTAATCTGCTGCAGTTTATTTACATCCACAGTACTCTCTCCAATGTCTTTTTGGATGAACCATGACTTCAATGATCCACAGGCCCACAACATCACCAAAAAAATGAGTCTTTGTTTCATGGAGAAGTCTAGTCTTTTTGCCAAATTTCCTAAAAGTAATCCATGCTTCTACCTTTTTACATTCCAACTCTAAATTATCCATCTCTAGGTTCTATGAAAGATTTAAGTGCTCAGATTGATTAACTCTATGAGTTAATCTTTCTACCAGATATAAACACTCTCTACAATTAGTAAAAATAATAATCTATTGCACCACTGCCTAGGCAAATAGGTAGCTCAATTTTTTTTCAAATAGTATTAATTCAGTTTAAGATAAGCAAAGGAATCCTTGAAGGGACAAGCACATTCCAGACTACCAATTCTGTTTCCAGACCAACTTTAATAGTTATCATCTTATCCTCAGCAATGGCAACCAAATGTCACATACAGAGCAGATGAGCCTCGGTAAGTAAAGCAGCAAGGCACCCTAAGGGAGAGTCAGGAGAAAGGTTGTACCAAGAAGGTCAAAGTACCACAACTATCTTAATCATCATTTCCTCTCTGACCCTGATGGACATCATCCAAGACCCAGAACACAAGAGCTTTAGGAATGAGAGTTCTTCCCCCAACCACCAAACCTGTTTAATTGTCAGCCCACATAACCATCAATGAGAGGAGAAATCAATGTTAACAACAATCACTATGACTAAAAACTGTTGACCAATTTTGCAAGAAGAAAAGCAGGAGGGGCGGAGCCAAGATGGCGACATGAAGGGATGGAGTCTTAGGAGCTCTCCAATAAAACTCATCAGCTAAGGACTCTAACTAAACTTTCAAGAGACAGAACGCACAAAGAGACCCAGTAAGGCAGTTCTACTCAAGGTAACCTGGAAAAGAGCAGAAAGGCTCTGCTCCCCGGGGTCAGAGGGGCGGCCCGCCAGAGGGGTGGCCTGCCAGAGCCAAAGAACTTCAGCCTCCCAGAGGCAGCCCCAGGGCGCTGGGAGTCTCAGCTCACAGCAGTGGGGGAGTCTCCTGAGCTGCACACCGAGGAGCACCGAGCACAAAGTGGGGGAACAGCTGGGGATCTCTGCCAGAGGGAGTACGTGGAGCCCAGCCCTCAGGGCACACAAAGAGCATCAAGGCCACCCCAGCCCAGATCCAGAAGCAGATTAAGCTGGTAAGCAGGAGCCCCAGGGCATGAGCCCATTGAGCTGAGGGAGGGGAGTGAAGAGAGACTACAGAACTCTGTCCTCTGCCTCTGGAACAGGACCCTGGGGCTCTGACCACATTCAAATCCTGATCGCAGTCTAGCCCCCCCCCATAGAACAACAGGGCTCCCCCCCACCTAGGCCCCATGGCAGAGGGGGGCGCTTATGGTCATTCACAGACCAGGAGGGAGGACAGAGCCTTACACACTGAGACCCCTGTGGGAATGTCCCAAAAGCTCAGGAAGCACCCTAAAAAACAGGCTTAGGCTGGGAAAATGAACAAGCAAAGAAACAAGAGGAAGACCACTGAGAAATATTTTGCAAATGAGCCCAAGAAGGATCAAAATACTCAGTCAGAAGATGAGGAAGCACAAGCTCCTGCATCTAAAGACTCCAAGAAAAACAGAAATTGGGCTCAGGCTATGATAGAGCTTAAAAAAGACTTTGAAAATCAAATGAGGGAGTTGGAAGAAAAACTGGGAAAAGAAAGGAGAGAGATGCAGGAAAAACATAAAAATGAAGTCAGCAGCTTAGTCAAGGAAATCCAAAAAAAATGCTGAAGAAAATAGCAGACTAAAATCCAGCCTAGGTCAAATGGACAAAACAGTTCAAAAAGTTATTGAGGAGAAGAATGCTTTAAAAAGCAAAATTGGCCAGATGGAAAAAGAGATAAGAAAACTCTCTGAGGAGAACAAATCCTTCAGACAAAGAATAGAATTCAGGGAGATTGATGAATTTACCAGAAATCAGGAATCAATACTTCAAAATGAAAAAATGAAAAATTAGAAGAAAATGTGAAATATCTCATTGAAAAAACAACTGATATGGAAAACATACTTAGGAAAGACAATTTGAAAATTATTGGAATACCTGAAAGTCATGATCAGGAAAAGAGCCTTGACATCATTTTCAAAGAATTACTACAGGAAAATTGCCCTGATATTCTAGAAGCAGGGGGCAAAATAGAAATGGAGAGAACCCACCGATCCCCCCAAGAAAGAGATCCCAAAAAACCAACCCCCAGGAATATTATAGCCAAGTTCTAGAACTCCCAAGTCAAAGAGAAAATATTACAAGCAGCCAGAGGACACAGTTCAAATATCATGGAGCTGCAGTCAGGATCACACAGGACTTAGCAGCAACTACACTGGAAGCTCGTAGGGCTTGGAATACAATATACTGGAAGGCACAAGAGCTTAGAATGCAGCCACAAATGAACTACCGAGCAAGGCTGAATGTCCTCTTCCAGGGAAAAAGATGGACTTTCAATGAACCAGGGGAATTTCAAATGTTCCTTTTGGAATGGCCAGAGCTGAACAGAAGGTTTGATCTTCAGATACAGGACTCAGGTGAAGCATGGAGATTGGAGGAGAGGGGGGGAATATGAAGGACTTAATGAGGATGAACTGCATGTATAGAAAAATGATACTGATAATATTCATATGAACCATCTCAGTGAATAGAGCAGGTAGAGGAAGCTTTTATAGTTGAAGCACAGGAGAAAGCTGAATTCGAAGATAAAATAGGGTGTAAAAATGGAGTCAATAGAAAAAAAAGGGAAATGGAATGGGAGAAAGAAAAAGGAGAGGGGGAATAGTCCAAGTTATTTCACATAATAAGATTTTTTTTTTTATTACAATGAGCTATTGCAATGACATGGAAGGGGGGAGGCAAGGGGGAATGAGGGAACCTTTGCTCTCATCAGAGATGGCTAGGAGAGGAAACAGCAAATATACTCAATGGGGTATAGACAACTGGAGTAAGAAGGGGGGGGGAGCAGGGGGAAGGGGAGGGGATGTGAATAAAGGAGGAAAGGATGGACCATGGGGGGAGAGTGCTCAGATATAACACATTTCCTTTTTTACTTCTTGCAAGGGGCTGGGATTTGATGGCCTGCCCAGGACCATAGGGCCGGGTGGATTCTGGGCCTAAGAGGTGGTATGGGGGCTCAGGGCTTCTTGGCCCCAGGACCAGGGATCTGTCTGCTGCGCCACTCAGCGACCCTAAAGCAGAATCAGAGTGAAAGGAGAGAGAAAATATAGTACATGGTAGTGGAGAAATAAGAAAGGAGGGAGTTGTGATCAGCGATGGCAACCTTGGAAAAATATGGAAGTAACTTTTATGATGGACTTAGCATAAAGAATGTGATTCACCCACAACAGAGTTGATGGTGTTGGAACAAAGACTGAAGCACATCTTTTGTTATTATTATTATTTGGGGGAGGGTGCAGGGCAAGTGGGGCTGGGTGGCCTGCCTGGGGCCACATAGCAGGGTGATCTTTGGGTGTCTGGGGCTGGATTCGAATCCAGGTGCTCCTGGCTCAAGGGCCAATGCTCTGTCTGCCACCCAGCCACCCCTACTATTATTACTATTTCATTTTTGGTCTTTTTTTTCCTTCTTTTTGATTTTTGCAGGGCAGTGGGGATTGAGAGGCTTGCATGTCACATGGCTGGGTGATTACTGGGTTTACAAGGTTGTATATGGACTCGGGTGCTCGTGGCTCCAGGGCTGGTACTTTGTCCATTGCGACACCTGGCCATACCTACAATTATTACTATTATTTTTTTTAATTTTAATTTTTTTCTCTCCCCTTTACTTTTTTCGCCCAAGCAAGTCTATCTATATTCATGGGGGGAGGGGTATTTTGTTTACTTGTAAACAAGAATATTTTATTAATGTAAAAAAACATTTGTACAAAATGAGAATAAAAATAAAATAAAACAATAAAACAATAAAAAAGAAAAGAAAAGAAAAGCAGGAGACTACCAGTCTTCCTCCAGATCAGCTTTCTCAATAATCATTTGGGTAAAAAACACCACTGGAGAAGAAGCTAGTCAACTAATTGGAACATACAGCATGCGAATGCCAGTCAAGTGTAAGCAGTTAGTTACCTGAGAAAGAGATAAGAAGCAAACCACCATCTCCCCTCAGTTCTTCCTGATAGAGCCTGTCCAGGAGCCAGAATCTAAAGAGTTCTTGTAATAACTTAGTCCAGCCCAGTATCATCAGTCATCATTCTGGGAAGATGAACCCAACAACTGTTCCTGTGGGGGCTAAGTCACAGTTATTGAAGACTCAAAAAAGAAAATTCTTTTCACCAAAGTTCTTAACCTTGCTAAAAATGATTCAGTATCAGAAAACATCATTTTTTTGTTTTGTTTTGTTTTTAGGTTTTTGCAAGGGAATGGGGTTAAGTGGCTTGCCCAAAGCCACACAGCTTAGGCAATTATTAAGTGTCTGAGACTGGATTTGAACCCAGGTACTCCTGACTCCAGGGCCAGTGCTCCATCCACTGAGCCAGCTAGCCACCCCCCAGAAAATATCATTTATCAGTAGAAATGGCATTAAAGAAGAGGCATCACCATCTGCTTTGCCTCTATAGCCAAAGGGACATGGAATCTTAGATCTGATTTGTAGCTAAAACTTCCCATATATGGATGCACTCCAGGACAGCAGGGTCTAGTCCTACTTTTCTACTTATGTCCTCAAAGATTTCCCACATGAAAGAAGGTTCCAAATCACTAATAACAAGAGAAATGCAAAAAAGCAAAACAACCCTGAGTTTTTACATCATACCCTGGAAATAAAGTGCACCAGAGACATCATTATTGGTATGCTCCATGGAAATAAAAAGTCCCCCTATACAATAAAAGCAGTACTTTTTGCGATAGCAAAGAACTGAGAATAAAGTAGATACTTATTGATTGGAAAATCACGAAGCAAATTGTAGTACTTAGAACTAATGGAATATTACTGTGCTGTAAAAATGAGGTATGTACACTTGTTCAAAAATACTCATAGCAATACTGTTTGTGGTGGCAAAGAATTGAAAATTGAATGAATGACCATCAACTGGGAATGGCTGAACAAATTGTGATATATGTACATCATAGAACACTGTTGTTCTATTAGAAACCAGGAGGGATTAGAATTCAGAGAAGCCTGGAGGGATTTGCATGAACTGATGCTGAGCGAGATAAAAAGAACCAGAAAAACCATAACAGCACCATGGGGTTGATGATCAATCTTAATGGACTTATTTTCTCATTCCATCAGTGTAACAATTAGGGACAATTTGGGGGTATCTGCAATGGAGAATACCATCTGTATCCAGAAAAAGAATTGTGGAGTTTGAAAAAAGATCAAAGACTATTACCTTCAATTTAAAAAAAAACACGTTATCTTATGTAATTTTGCTATTCCTTATATTTTATTTTTTTCCCTTAAGGATATGATTTCTCTCTCAACACATTCAACTTAGCACAATGTATAGCATGGAAACAATGTAAAGACTAACAGACTGCCTTCTGTGGGAGATGGGGAGGGAAGCAAGATTGGGGGAAAATTGTAAAATTCAAAAATAAATTAATTTTAAAAGGGGGGGGAGAGGTATGTGATAAATATAAAGAACCATGGAAAGAACCACATGAAATGAAGCAAAAAGAACCAAGAAAATTATATAACAATGCAAACTGAGGGGCAGCTAGGTGGCGCAGTGGATAAAGCACCTGCCCTAGAGTCAGGAGTACCTGGGTTCAAATCTGGTCTCAGACACTTAATAATTACCTAAGCTGTGTGGCCTTGGGCAAGCCACTTAACCCCATTGCCTTGCAAAAAGCCTAAAGAAAAAAAAAAAAAAAAAAAAAAGGAATGCAAACTGAAAGAATCCAAATTTCTTAAGTAAATACAATAAAATTATAAAAATCAAATAGCATTCAAATGAAGAGATATGAAAGACATTCCCAACCTACCCTTTTGTAGAAGTGAGACATTCACAGGTGCTTCACATCACATCACACACACACACACACACACACACACACGTGTGTGTGTGTGTGTGTGTGTGTGTGTGTGTGTGTGTGTGTGTGTATATATATATATATGGATTTTTTTTCAATGGATTGATTGTGCTGATTTTTTTCTTCCTGAAAAATACTATTCATTGGGGCAGCTAGGTGGCGTAGTGGATAAAGCACCAGCCCTGGAGTCAGGAGTACCTGGGTTCAAATCCAGTCTCAGACACTTAATAATTACCTAGCTGTGTGGCCTTGGGCAAGCCACTTAACCCCATTTGCCTTGCAAAAACTGAAAAAAAAAAAAATACTGTTCATTCAATAGAATGGTTCTCTGTATAGGGAGAGGAAGAAATGCTGGGAATAATTATGACGATGTAAGAAAGAAATGATATCAATAAAAACTTTCTTTTTAAAAGAACTATAAAAAGACCATATATTTAATATTACAATGTATGTGAATTTTACAAGGCAGCATGCAGGGGTCACATGACTCTTCTGTTTACTAAGGACTGCAAAAACTCCAGGGGTTTATTTCAGGAACTCATACCACTCCTCTCCCACCTGGAGCCAGAAAACCTAGAGTCTCTAGACCCTATTTCCTAAATCAAAAAGACAAAAAAAAATAATAATAATAATAATAACCTGGAAGAAGAAGAAACAATTTAGGCAAACTGAATAAAATTTCTGCAGATCTTCATCACTCAGCACTAACCCCCCTACCTCAAAGAGTTATACTACCTAAAAGAGAAACTTTATGGAAGTACACACCAATAAATGACTCCAACTTCCTTCTCAGTTTCTAGATGAATAAAATACTCTATTACTTCACTTCTGCATAAAGAAAAGAAGTGAACTAATAAAGAACATACTGTGTTCAGCTGTGGTTTCCCTCTCCCAATCATGAAGTTTCATCACCTAGGTGAAAGTATATGATGCTCATCTTACTACAACCCAAATCCTTTCCCTCTATCTCCCTACTACCATTCTCATCTCTTCACTCATTGGAATATCCATTCTCTTACCAATAAACCCCCTCAATGCAAACAAAAAACCAAACTCATAATTTTTCCCATTAACTTTCTCACCTCTCACATTCAAAAAGTTAAGTTTCTTTTGATTCCATCTTCTCGGTAACTGTAAAAACTATCTCCATTCCTATTTATATTGCTACTACATTAATACAGACTCAGATTACCATGGACTTAGTTTTTGCAATAGTTTGCTTACAGGGTTTCCTGATTGTACTGTCTTCTCCTTTCTATTCATCCTTCATACCACTAGCAGAATAATTTTTCTTAACACATAGTTAGAGTCAGGGAAATAGGGTTTGAATCCCATAATATCTATTATAATTTTGGGCAAATCACTTAAACTTTCTGGGCTTGTTTCCTTTGCTATAAAATAAGATCATATATCTTATGATATCTAGAATATTTTCTAATTTCAAATTCATGAGCTTATTGTTTGGGATGTCATTTTCTTACATATCCATCAGTCATGCAGTAACATCCAAGTAAAATTCAGTATTTTTGTTTGGAATTCAAGGTAGATCACAAGTTGGCATCATTCAGTATCTCCAGTCTTATATTAATGACTTGCCTCCATACATTGTAGAGAACACTCTATCTACAAAATATTCCCTGTATTCCTACATCTTTGAACAAGGTATTTTCCAATCCTTAAACTCCTAACCATATTTTAATTTTATTTATTTATTTAAGGCATTGGCTTTAAGAGTAATTTGCCTAAGGTCACAGAGCTAGGCAGTTATTCAGTGTCTGAGGTCTGGATCTGAACTCAGATACTCCTGACTCCAGGGCCAGTGCTTTATCCACTGTGCCACCTAGCTGTCCCTACCCATCCTTTAAAAGTCAATTCAAATGCTAGATCCAATAAAAAGCCTTCTTTGACCCACCACTCCTTCAGTCCTGGTCTCACACAGTATTTGTTTTCAAGTTCTCTGAAACAACTATCAGGTAATATTAAATATAACAGTTTTCTGTATGGGTCTTATACCTGCCTGCTACCACTATAAGGTCCTCAAGACTAAGGAACTTCTTAACTTTTATCTCTCTCACTTAGTTCAAACTTCAGTACATGGTTAACATTTATTCATATCAAATTTTTATATTATATAAGTTCCTTCAAAGTACAGGTTCTTTCATTTTTGTCTTTGTATCTCAAAACTGAGCACATCGCCTGATATTTACATGTTCTTAATAAATGTTTATTAATGGATTATTACCACTGAAATAAAAAACAAACCTTATTTCACTTGAAAAAAAGGCTACTTTTGCATTTGAAGCAAAATATACTAATATAACCTTTGTTGAATAATTCTATTCTTTATAGATATCAACTTTTCATTCATTCTTTTTAGAAAAATTTAGAAGGATGAAGTTACAACTGTACAGTATTATATGACATGCTTAAGGAAAAGATTTCCATCCTTTTAAAAATTAGGAGTGCTTTTTAGCTTAAATTTATTTACATTCTACAGTAAGAAAGGTGATAAAATGAGGCAAAACACAGAGAAAGCAAAATTAGATGAACTTATGCTACCATTATAGCAGGCAGAAAGGAAGATGACACGAGAAAAATGGAACTTGATAAGGACTGCTGAAATGATTCATTTCAAAACACTTTGTGTAGTAAATAATTAATATATAATTAAATCAAATTAATACACATTAAATGTGTAATAAATGAAGTTGACCTGTGTTGCCATTGCCCATTTCTTGTTAAGTTTATAAGTAATATACAAAAAAACTTAATTGAATACAACTTAACTGAATATAACTCATTATAATACTACTTTTAAGATACCCAATTCTAATGTTATTTCATTTCAAGAAAATAATGATTTGCCATAATATTGGGAACTATAATCTCAAAAGTAAATAAATAAACCTGACACTGGAAAAACCAACAAAGACCAATTACCTAATAAAATAATCATAAATATAATTTGAGCACCAGAAGGACGAAAGTGTATGCTAAATGATTTATTATGGCATTCCCAGTGGAGAGCAGTAACTAGACTCAACGATACATCTTATTTCCAGAGCTGAATGAGGAAAGGAAGGCTGTTAGTGGAGGAAAAGTTAGAAGTATGAATTAGGAAAGAAATTTTTTTTTTAACAGTAAACCAGATGTAAAAAGTAACCTTGGTCCTGGTCATAATGACAAATCACAAAGTGAAGGACTGCTAAATTTCAAGGCTGGTTGTAATTCTGTTTAAGAAAAACAAAAAAATGAGACAAGGAACACAGAACACCTGCTGCTAAAGAATTTAATATCACTCAGACCTCCTTGCTTGCTCACATGGAAATACCCACAGAAGTGTGGTAAGAAAAATTCCAGATAATGGATGGTTTGAATAATTCTTTTATTACCTGTATTCATAAGCATCAACAACTTCTTGAAGTAATACCAACAATAAATATCACAATATTTATTATAAACAATAAGAAATGGTTTAACTATTAGAGGATTCTTAAAAACGTGAAAAGAGTAATGAAATTTTTAAGTGATCTCTAATACCAGTAGTTGATCATCTCTTCATTTGTTCAACAAGCAATTATTAACCATGTAGGCCAAATGGGGTAGCTAGGTAAACACTGGGCTTGAAATAAGGAAGACTCATTTTCATGAATTCAAATCCAACCCCAAACATTTGCTCAGCTGTGCGAACCTGGGCAAATCACTTAACCTGGTTTGGTCAGCTTCTCATCTGCAAAATGAGCTAGAAAAGGAAATAGCAAACTGCTCTAATATCTTTGCCAAGAATACCCCAAAAGGGGGTAGAAAAGTTGGACACATTTGAAACTCAACAACAACAAATGTAGGTCAGATCTTCTAAAAATAATAATAAGCTAATCTTAACAATAAGCTCAGTACAAATGGAAAAACTTAAATGCTCCAAGCAGATTCAAATTTTTATTTATTCAAATATACATCATAATGGGCTCTAATCATATAAATATATTCCCCAATAATGAACTATCTTTTTTTCACTTGATTGCTCTACTTGTTCTTATGTTCAAGGGAACCTACACTATTAGCCCATCTTTCAACTATTTTGCTACTCTTGACCTCGCTGTCCTTCAATCAATAAGTCTTTTTTCATTAAATATTTTATTTCCTTCTTTGACTGCTAATTCTCCACTTTCATTTCCCAAAATACAAAACAGTCTTTAACAAGATAATTTCCACTTTTGCCTTGAAATCAGTCTAAGGAAATGTTTAACAAGCCCATCAACACTCCTAAGAATAAAAGGATCAAAATTAACTTAATTACAACTGTAAAGCAATTTATTTACAGCTTCATTTATCTAGTAACATCAGAAAAGGAGGGATCTGGGCATTCCACAAGAGGATTTTTAATGTAAATGAGGCATACTTCAATTTTAAATGGCAAAATTTTATTTTTGTCACTTTCCACAGATCTTTCTAAATTCTATAAAAAAAAATCAATTCAATTAAATAATTATCTAATAAGCATTTGGCTTGTGTTTCATACACTGTCCTAAGCACTGGGAACATAAAGGAAAAAATACAAATATTCACACGCAATTTATCTCACCCATCAATTATTTTATCTACCTCTTACTTTGTATATCTCTTTTGTCTTTGCTGAACAGTTTTGATTGCTGAACACACTTTTTAATTAGCAATGTGATAAGCTATTTGCCTATATGATGAAGAATCAGGACTTGAAATAAGAATAAACAGGACTCTCACAGGTAAATATAGACAAAGGGTCTAATGAAGGAGACTAAGACTAAAAGTCGCTATTTTCAGTGCTAAGATACTTTCCCTCTTCCTTTTAGGCTTTAGAGCTGTGTTGTAACAGGTTAAGGTTGCCATCAGTCTCCAATAAGTAGGTTTTTTAACTGCACTTTTCTGCTCACTTGTGGGATATTAATATATTAATTGCTTATTTCTATACTTGACCAATGCCTTACCTAAGCCAAGTGAGTACTATAACTAATTCTATTTTCAGTTACTGACAATGAAAATGACAGCAGGCAGAATGTAATTGGTACCCAAAGTTGGCGTAATATTATCACTCCTTTTTGTCATACTTCTCACATGGTTATACCAAATAAGAGCTTCATATAAATTATAAATTTCCCCAAACATCGTATCTAAAAACAACTTAAAGTCTCATTACATCCATATTAGTCTATATAGCGATAGAGGAATTTGACATAGAAAAGTCCATTTAGACTACTATTGTTTATAAAAAGAGGATGTTCTCCATCCAAAAACTATTAAATAACACCTGCAAAGCAGAACAGCAACAAATGTGTTAAAAATTGCTAATTTATTTTAAAGTATTTCAATTGTCATTTTATGCATTTAAAAACTGTTTTATTCTCTTTAAAAATACAAGACAGTTATCAACTGCTTGATTACCAAGCAGTTAGACTAACTACATAATTCCTAGAGCAAGGCCTAAGACCTTATTTACTTGTAACAAGATAAACATTCTTTGTCTAATACAAGAGCTAGAAGGAGTTTAGTTTTTTCCTTTCTCAAGATATCTTCAATAAAAACAATAAAAGTCCTAATACATAAATATGGCATCAGTGGATAGAGAGCGAGACCTCAAGTACAAAAGACCTGAGTTCATATCCAGACTCAGACAATTACTAATTGTTTAATCCTAGCAGGTCACTTAAATTCTCTGCCTCAGCTTCTTCATCTGTAAAATGCAGGTATATTAATAATACCTATTTCTCAGGGTTATTCTGAGGTTCATGAGATAATAATTGTAAAGCACATGGCAAAGTGCCTGACACATAGTAAGCTCTATGTAAATGTTAGCTATCATCATCATCATTATTCTTCTTATTATTGTTAAATAGCCATCTACATACAATTCATCATGTCCCTGAGCTGGTGACCCAGCTCTCACCAGCCATCTAAACCTACAAAGCTGAAGAACAGCTTCACAAAATAAAAAATCAGGAAGCTATGCTCTCTATTTCACACAAGAATTTATATTGTAATTACTATTTCCTCCTTGTTTTTAAGGAAAGAGCAAGTGTCTGAAATACTGGATTTTGAAAACAATCTTCTATTTATATTATTCCCTAAACACTTTGCTTTAGATTAGTTTCTAGCTCACTTTCATGAATCTCAGTTAAAAGGAAATCATCATATGAATAAAGTTAATCAATCTAATTTTAATTACAAAACTACACTCTAAGTTTTTCTTTCTTCTTACATATAATGTTCCTAAAAGTGTGCTTTAATGTGCTCTTTTATAAAGAAAAGCATTTTGAAAATGTAAGGATTAAAAAAGATCTATTACTTTATTTCAAGAACTATACTTCTTTTAAAGTATTTTGTATTTATTATATTGCATGTCAATGCTTTATGTTGCTATTTTCTCCCCCAGCACAATCAGTAACCCTTTTAGGATTCCCCACCTTTTTTTTTTAGGTTTTTTTTTTGTAAGGCAAATGGGGTTAAGTGGCTTGCCCAATGCCACACAGCTAGTTAATTATTAAGTGTCTGAGACTGGATTTGAACCCAGGTCTTCCTGACTCCAGGGCCGGTGCTTTATCCACTGTGCCACCTAGCCGCTCCTTGTTCCCCACCTTTTTAACAATCAACCATGTCCTTCTTGGGGAAAAAAAAAAAATCACAAAAAATTTCAACACTAGAAATATTACAAAACCAATTAATAAAACAAAATCAAATTTAAAAATGCCTTGAAGAACATGAATATTTCAGTCATCTAAATTTTTGCCACATCTAATAGCTTTCTCAATATTGATATTCCTTGATTTCTCTGCAAGATTTGACAATAATCAATTCCTTATCTTCAATATCTACCATTTTCCAGAGCTTCAAAACCACAATTCCAACCCTTTACTAAGAATCTAGTCTTATAAAAAAATGAATTTTACTTTTTCTATCCTTACATCAATTCCCCTTGCCATCACTACAGATCACACCCTTATTATTTCTTAGCTAAACTATTCACAATAGTCACCTAGCCAGTCTCTCCTACCTATATTATTGCTGGCAAATTAACTGTCCTAATACAAATCTCTAAGTGATTTGTGTCACAAAAAGTCAGATGTGACTCTAGTATAACAATATTTTTTAATCATTTTACTCCCCAGTCATTTTCTCCCCAAACCAGAAAAAAAAAATCTTTTGCTTAAGAACTCCTAACCAGGGGCCTACTATACTGATTGATAAATGTCTCAAGAATGGTTCACCATGTTTAGATTAGCTCTAGCTATGCTTCAATTTATCCCTATACATCTTCTTATAAATAAGCTACCTTGTCATAACAAGAAAAGTCAGCACTATTCTCATTTGTATTTTCTACTTCTGAAACCACATATAATCAAATCAACTTTTCATGACATTGTTGCTAAAAATCTACTCTCCTAAAGTTCTGCTTCATCCTGACACTTTCCAAACCAAAATATTCCTCCCTGGCTACTACTCTCCTAAATGTGTTGCTTCCTGTTCACATAATATAAGTTCTTTGAGAGTTGGGACTGAACTTACTTTCCTATGTGCAACCCCAGTCATAATTATAATTCTTGCCACCCTATGAAAACTATTTAATAAAGTGCTTTTCCCTTCCTTCCTTCTTTTCTTTACTCATTAGTTTAAGTAGTCAGTCCAAATACCTTCTCCTATGATTCAAAGGATCTTTGATCTTAATCTAGTGGTTCTTAACCCAGAATTTGTGGACTTGTTTAATATCTTGAAAACTATATTTCAATATGAAGTACTTCATTTGTAATACTTTTATTTTATATATATTTATCATTTATATTATTATTATAATGATGACGAGGAGGAGGAGGAGGAGGAAGAGTTCATAGATTTCATCAAGCTGCCAAAATGCCATGTCAAAAAAAATTTAACAACTTCTGCTGTAATCAGACTAGACTATTTTCTATATCCTGAATATATCTGACTTTGTGTGTCTTTTTTTTTTTTGTTTTTGTTTTTGCAAGGCAATATGGTTAAGTGACTTGCCCAAATTCACACAGCTAGGTAATTATTAAGTGTCTGAGGCTGGATTTGAACTCAGATCCTCCTGACTCCAGAACAGGTGCTCTATCCACAGTGTCACCTTGCTGCCCCCTCATTGCATGTATTCTATTAAATTTATTCAATATATCTAAAATTCTCTCTTCAGTGTTCAAAGAGGACATGGATTTTACTTCCTTCAGTTGTACCATCACCATAGCCAAAAAAGGATCCCTCCCCTTCATATGCCAACATCAACCAGGTTAGGTGTCCACCTTACCCCCTCAAGTCTATACTCTAAATCTTGTCAGGTTGGAATAGCACCGCACACTTGAAATCTTCAGACACAAATTCTGAAGAACCAAAGTTTTCATATAACAATATGACATAATCTTTTTACTCATTCAGTTCCCTTTACAAACCTTAATGAAATTTACACCATATCTTTTTTCCTATTTATGCAACACATATTTTTAATTTGTTAAAAACCTCAAAAGCAAAAGAAGAAAACCATGAATAATGTAAGCTTCTGAAGGAAGTGATTATTTCACTTTTGTCTGTTTATCAGCAGCTCTTAGCATAATATTTAGCATGAGCTACACACTTAAGAAATGCTTGTTTGACTGATTTCTCAATCACTACAAATATTCTTTTATAGGTCTCTATTAAAATAATAAAATAACATTAAAAACAACATTTTTAATTATAAAGTTAGCATCCACTGGCAAACAGAAAAGATAGAAACCCAAAAATAAATTACTATATATAAAAACCATAATTTTTGTTTAGCTCATTTTTAAAAGATTAACTTAAAACATAAATATAATTTTACAATTACTGTGGTGCATGTCTCAGGTTAAGAATACTCACCCATCTGGGGGCAGCTAGGTGGTATAGTGGATAGAGTACCAGCCCTGGAGTCAGGAGGACCTGAGTTCAAATCCAGCCTCAGACATATAATAATTATCTGTGTGAACTTGGGCAAGTCACTTGATCCCATTGCCTTAAATAAAAAAAAAAAATACTCACCCATCATTTGAACAAGTCAAAAATTCTTCCTTTATTTTTGGATGCCAGCAGCCAGTATTAAGCATTGCAGTGTGACCCTAAACAAATGAAAATAAATTTGTACTAAAAAATGTAGAGAAGCTATTGGCAAAGATAACATAAGAAAGGAAAGTCAATGTTGGAGAAGTGAAATGAGAGGAAAATCTGTAGTTGTAATGAGTTAATGTAATATTTTATAACAATTTTAATTATACAATTAAAATGACTAAAATGTCTAAACCCTTTCTTCCATATTTCCCTACTATTATACCCCAAGAAGAAAGAATAAAAGAAGAAAAATAAACTGATGGGCTTTCATCAATTTTTTTCCTCTTCCTTTCCTTTTAAAAGAAATTATTTTATGGCATAGCTTCTTAAAAGATAAGGGACACAGGTCATTCAGGTGCTATAAAAATAAAAGATGATTTTTAAAGTACACTTAGACATAGCATTCTTTTAATTACAGATTGGAGTCCTCAAAAATTTAATTAAAAGATGACACTCTGATTTAACCTAACTTAGAAAAACACAGGATGTCTTCTATAAACTGATGCAAAAATGAAGTGAACAGAACCAAGAGAATATTGTATACAGTAACAGCAGTACTGTAATAATGATCTACTATGAAACACTTAGCAATTCTGATCACTAATAAAATCCATGATATTTCCAAAGAACTCATGACAAAAAAAAAATATCCACATGTCCAGAGAGAGATCTATTGAACTCTAAGTGCAAGTTGAAGCATAATTTTCTCAATTTTCTTACTTTTCTTTTTATATGTCTAATATAGAAATATATTTTCTATGACTTCACATATATAATTGATATCATACAGCTTGTCTTCTCAACAGATGCAGGAGAAAAATCACATGAACTTCATTCTCATCTGACTTAAATCAAAATCACATGTACATATGCACAGACACATACATACAGAGTTAGGTATAATAGTATATTAAAATCAATAGGGAAAAAAGGTAAGGAAAAGGATAGATAAAAAAATGTAGAAAGGAGCCAGGTTAAGAAGGGAATTAATAATCAAATAGAAAAAAAAATTTTTTTTTAGGTTTTTGCAAGGCAAATGGGATTAAGTAGCTTGCCCAAAGCCACATAGCTAAGCAATTAAATGTCTGAGACTGGATTTGAACCCAGGTATTCCTGACTCCAGGGCCAGTGCTTTATCCACTGCGCCACCTAGCCACCCCAAATAGAAAATTTTTTAATTTGGATCTGGAGATAATAGGGGACCACTTGGGTTTACCGGGCAGGGGCACTATTACATAGTAGAACTTGTAATTTGACATCAAAGAATAAAACAGACATAGATAAGTAAAGAAATTTCATACACTTAGGCACCACAGAAAATTAAATGATATCAGTTTTTAATGTACATATGACAATTATGGAGGCAGCTAAGGTGGTGCACCGGATAGAGTGCTTGGTCCAAAGTAAGAAAAACCCAAGTTCAACTCGAGCCTCAGCAACTATTATGGAACCCTGGGCAAGTCATTTAACCTCTTTTTAGCTCAGTTTTCTCAGCAAAATGAGAATAACAGAAAATTCAGTATTTATAAGGCCTCTCAGCACAGTGCCTGACACAAAGTAGTCATTATATAAATGCTACCTAATCCATAAAGACCATGAATATGAGTTGATTATATTGGAATGATCTCTAAAAAAATTAAGGGCTGAGAGGAAAGCAACCAAAGTTCTCCCAAGGCAAAGATTTAGATCTCAAAGCCCTTTCGACAAAAAGAAAAATATTTGATGACGACACACTGCCACCTGCTCATTATCCACTGTGTCTTTGGGGGCACTGTTATTTCTTCAGAAGCAATGGTATTCAAGGTTTCACTGCCACAGACCATAATACCAGCAAAGGTATTAAAGAAATGATATAATGATTAGGAAAATTGCAATCTTAGTACCATAAGGAACATTTAAAAGCATATTGGGGGGGGGGGAGCAGTAGATAGAACAACAGACCCTGGAGTCAGGAGGACCTCCATGCAATACTGCCTCAGACACTTAATATATACTTTGCCATTCAACCTTGGGTAAGTCACTCAACCCTATTCATTGCCTTGAAAAATTTTTTTTTAAAAAAAGCATATTGGGGAACAGGTATAGGGAACATACATTTATTGCCTATTACATGCCAGGTAATTTCTAAGTTTTCTAAGCATGTATAAATATTATCTCATTTGATCCAACTCTCATTCAGAAGAGGAGGAACCAAAGTCTTAAGTTATCATTGTACCATGCCGCCGACACCACAGATCACAAACCATAGCTAGAAGAAATGCTCAATAACTAAGATAAATTTATTTAAATATGAGAGGTACTGTGGTGGAATGTCTAATTAAGATTCTTTCAAAATTAAGAAGACCTGAGTTCAAGGCCTGCCTTTGGCAATACTTCCTGAAGGACCTTGGGGCAAATCACCTCATGTCTCAGGGATCCAGGCAATGACTATACCTGCAGAACTGATGCCTATCAGCACTAAGGGTTTTTTCACCAGGAATTCCCTATGGCCTTGAAATCGCAGGATTGGTTTAAAAAAAGGGGGGGGGGGTTGTTACTAGGGTTTTTTTAAAGCTTTCTTAAAACACATAAAATCACACATGTATGTGGTAACATACATACTTCACATTACTACAAATATAAAGGAGTTCTTTGCCATTAAGTTGGCAGTATTTTGTCCATTTCTATGTTACAAAATATTTTGAAGATAAACTTAAATTGTGCATAATTATCAATACTCTCACATACAATTGGGGAAGGGGAAGGAGGGACACCAGATGAAGATTTGTTTTCATTGGTGAAGGAAATTCTTACTGAACAAATTCCCTCAACCAATGAAAATCAGCAAATGTTTTACAATTTAAAGACTCTTAAGAGAGTTGTCTGGATCACTGAGATATTAAGGATCCCACAGAATATATGTCAAAAACTAGACCTGATTCTTGGTCTTCATAAATACGGACAGCTCTCTCTCTACTCCCTTTGCCACATTGTCTCAGAAAGGATTTTTATTCCAGTAGCAGCCAGTTATAGTAAGAAAATTTACAGCAAATGTTTAGAAATGCTCATCAATTAATTCAACAACCAGGCATATTAAATGATGAAAAGATAACATGAGAACAAATATATACCCACAGTAAAAATATATGCAACATATTTATCATGATTTCTAAAAAGTAAAAAGTTGTATAAACCTAGACACCATGGAACAAGGAAATACTTTTCCTAATGTTTTAAACAAAAAAAATGCATTTTTCAGTTTTCTGTTCAATACTGATAGGAAGATAGAGAACATTATTAAAAACAATCTAGATAATTTGCCTACATTAAAAAGTTTTTACACAGACAAAACCATTGCAATAAAGATCAAAAGAAATGTAGGAAATTGGGAAACAATTTTTACAACTAATATTTCTGACAAAGGACTCATTTCTAAAATATACAGAGAACTGAGTCAATTTTTTTAAAAAAAGCAAGCCATTGACAAATGGTCAAATGATATGCAAAGGCAATTTACAGCTGAGGAAATCAAAGCAATCTATACACAAATATATATATATATATATATATATGAAAAATTGCTCTAAATCATTTATTAGAGAAATGCAAATTAAAGTATCTCTGAGGCACCACCTCGAACCTCTCAGAATGGTCATTATGACCAGAAAGGACAATGATCAATGTCGAAAAGGATGTGGGAAATCTGGGACACTAATAGATTGTTGGTGGAGCTGTGAACTCATCCAATCTTTCTGGAGAGCAATTTGGAATTATGCCCAAAGGGCAACAAAAATGTGCATACCCTTTATCCAGCAATACCACTACTGGGTCTATACCCCCGAAGAGATTATGAAAAAGGATAAAAACATCACTTGTACAAAAATATTCCTAGCAGCCCTGTTTGTGGTGGCAAAGAATTGGAAATTAAGTGAATATCCTTCAACTGGGGAATGACTTAACAAACTGTAGTATATGCATGTGTCATAGAACACTACTGTTCTATTAGAAACCAGGAGGGCTGGGAATTCAGGGAAGCCTGGAAGGATTTGTATGAACTGATGCTGGGTGAGATGAGCAGAACCAGAGGAACATAGTATACCCTGACAGCAACATGGTGGTGACAGTCAACTTTAATGGACTTGCTCATTCCAACAGTGCAACAATCAGGCACAATTTCGGGGTATCTGCAATGGAAAATACCATCTTCCTTAAGAATATGATTTCTCTCTCATCACATTCAACTTAGATCAATGTATACCATGGAAAACAACGTAAAGACTAACAGACTGCCTTTAGTGGGGGGTGAGGGGAGGGAAGCAAGATTAGGGGAAAAATTTGTAAAATTAAAAATAAATATCTTTCTAAAAAAAGGAATAAGAAAGCAAACATTTCTTTTCAATTATCAGAATGGCATCAATGACAAACCTAATATTCATATAAAGCTAAATGTAAATGGTCAAGAGTCACAGATTCAAAATCCAATGATATTCCATTCAAAGGAAATAATTAAATCAGAAAAATCTGAACACATTTTAAAATCAAACAGTAATCCAAAATTTACCATGCTACCATCAAATCACAAAAAAATAGAGAGGGACTAATGAAATAAGAAAAAATTACCAAAGAGAAAGAAAGGTATTATGTCAAAAAGTTCTGTGTGAAATGGCAATATAAACATTTTTAATAAACATGCATTTAGTTATTCTATATTTATATGAATTAATAAAAATATCATAATCTTAAGAGAAGAAACAGCTAAAATATCAATAAAAATGGGAGATTTAAAAACCTTTGTAAGAATATGACAAATAAATTGCTGAATTTAACAGAACAGTTGGCAGGACTGGAGAGTATTATAAACACTTAGGAGAGTAATATGGCAGTATTAAATGAGTCAGAAAAGCAATCATGCATTTTAACCTTTGGTATCTATATTAGCATTTTGTCCAAAACAGAATCATAAAAAGGGGAAGAGGGAGGGCACAGAAGGATATGTCTGTACAAAAATATTCCTAGTATATTTTTAATGGTTAAAAAAAGGCAACAGCCATATATCCAATAAATAAGAATGGATACATGATGGTATATTAAGATCATGCAATGAAATATCATTCAAAAAAAGGATAATACAGAGTACAATGAAATATAGAAAAACCTAGATGGCATGGACCAAAGTGAAATCAGTAGAATCAGAACTATACACAAGCTAATCATAATTATTAAAATTTATACCAAAAAAGGGAAAAATAGAACTTGAAGTAGACATTAAAAGAGTAATAATAATAATAATAATAGTTACAGTACTAACAAGTAGTAGTCAAAAGCATTCTAAAGTTTGCAATTCTATCCTTACCACAACCATGAGAAGCTATTAATCATCCCCATTTTTCAAATAAGTAAACTGGGGTACACAGAGGTTAAATGGCTTGCCCAGGGTTCAAAAACTAGTGTTTGAGGCTAGATTAGAATTCAGGTCTTTTTGACTTCAGATCCAAGGCATGCAAGGAGGGTTCGTTTTGGTTTAAATTTGTGCATGTCTACAGTGCTAAAAAAAAAAATTTTTTTAAATAAGGTTTTTTTTTCCCAGAGAAAGTATGGACTTTGAACAAAGACTATCACCGTCAAATTAGGGGGGGAAAGCGTTATATTATTATGTAATTTTACTATCTCATAATTTATTTTTCTTCCTTAAGGTATGATTTCTCTGTCATCACATTCAACTGAAATCAATGTATAACATGGAACCAATGCAAACACTAACAGAATGCCTTCTGTGGGGGGTGGGGGGAGGGAAGCAAGAATGGGGAAAAAATTGTAAAACTCAAAATAAATTAATTTCTTTTAAAAAAAGGGTTTTTTGCAAATTTCCTTTCTTGTCATCTTTGTCATTCCATGGGTGTGAGATGGCATTTCTCAAATTAGTGTTAATTTGGAGTAGTTTTTCATGTGGTTTATAGATAGCTTGAGTTTCTTCTCTTGAGAAATGTTTGCTCATGTTTTTATACCATTATTTATCAGCTGGGAAATTGACTCTTTTTAATTGATTTCATCAGTTCCTTATAAATCACAGAAATGAAGTCTTTATCAGAGAAACTTACTACAAAGATTTTTTTCTCTTATTTATTTCACTTTTAATTTTAACTTTATTAGAACTGTACAAAACCCAGTTTAATTTTATGTAATCAAAATTATCCATTCTATCTTTTGTGATCCCCTCTATTCCTATTTTAGTCATGAACTTTCCTCTTATTTCTGGATCTGAGAGGTAATTTTTTCCCCCATGCTCTCTAATTTGTTTATGATATGATATTTTATATCTAAGTCATATACCCATTTGGAACTTCTTGTTGTTCAATTATTTCAGTCATGTCTGACTTTTCAGGACCTCATTTGAGGTTTTCTTGGCCAAGATACTGTAATGGTTTGGCATTTTCTTCTCCAGCTCAGTTTACAGATGAGGAAACTGAGGGAAAAAGAATAAAGGGACCTGCCCAGAGTCAAACAGGTAGTAAATGTCTGAGGCCATACTACAATTCAAGAAGATGTTTTCCTAACTCCAAGCTTGATGTTCTATCCCCTATATCACCAAGTTGTGTATTTGGAACTTATCTTTATATAAATTACGAGATATAAGAGCAAAGCAAATATATTAATGGAGTGTTGGTGAATTTGTGAGTGGGTACAACCATTCTGGAAAGAAATTTAGAATTACAGAAAAAGTTGCTAAACAGTGTGTGTCCTTTTGACCCAGGTATACCACTGCTAGAGTTCCAAAAGAGATCAAAGGAAGAACAAAAAGTTCTTTATATTTATTGCTTTCAGCAGTTCTTTTTTCTGATGGCAAAAAAAATAAACAAAACTGGAAACAAGCCAGATATTCAGCAATTAAGGAGTGGCTAAATAAGGTGTGGTATATAAATGTGGAGTATTACTATGTTGTAAAAATTGAGGAAACAGATACTTTCAAAAAGATGCTAAAAGCTATATGAACTGATAAAGAGTGAAGAAACGAAACACACACACACACACACACACACACACACACACACACCTTAACATTAAGTAAATGGACAATTTTGAGAACTTTTATAATCATTTATAAACTGATAAAGAATAAAAAGAAAAGAATCAGGAAAACAATTCATATAATAACAACAATGCAATCAAAACAAATAACTTTAAAAGTTGGAAGAACTATGATCAATACAATGAACATTCATGAATCAAGAAGTTGGATAATAAAATATTCTTTTCATGACTTGGGGTCATCTGGGCAAAGATACTACAATGGTTTGCCATTTCTTTCTCCAACTCAATTTACAGATGAAGAAAGTGAGGATTTAAGGAAAGATTTAAGGACTTGAATAAAATATACATATTCTTTAACACAATGACTAGAGGAATTTGTTTTGTTTACCTATGCATATATTGTGAGTAATGTTTTTTCAAAAAATTAAGGGTATGGGAAGAAAAATAGATTTCTGTTCACTCATTTTTTTATTTTTTAAGTTTTTGCAAAGCAATGGGGTTAAGTGGCTCGCCCAAGGCCACACAGCTAGGTAATTATTAAGCGTCTGAGGCCGAATTTGAACTCATGTATTCCTGACTCCATGGCTGGTGCTCTATCCACTGAGCCACCTAGCCGCCCCCGTTCACTCATTTTTAATAGAGATATGGGGATTACTACAGATGTAGAGGGCTGCCCTCATTTTGACATGACACTGTAAGTACTAATATTACTTAACAGTTCTACTTTATTGTAAAAAATTTCTCATGAAGAGGAAGATCTATAAATGCAATTTAATAACAAAATATATCAACAAAACTTACAAAAATGAAAAGGCTAATGTTTTAATGTAGAATTTTATTCTTTAGTATGAATATTTGCTACATAGTTGCTCTATGATGACTTATAAAATTAATAATTTTTGATAAATGTAAGGAATAGTGGTATATATTAGTTCATTGGTTTTAATAGATCAACTAATATAGAAAGGTAAAGATCACAAATCTGAGCAGGCTAGAAAGATAAAACTATCTGAATCTCAAGAAATACAAGCTACTTTAAAATTTACAAGAGGTTTTGTGTGTGTGTGTGTGCACACAGATCCCTTTTTACCATTGGCAACTTTATTCATATTTATGAATCTTTGCAACACAAAGATTTAGCCAGTGTCAATGACATTATATTCATTCAACTTATATAAAAAAGACAGAAATGCAATTTCTTAGGACTAGGATGAGTAGCCAAGACCATATGACTGGTACATCTCTGCCCCCTAGTGGCAACATCTCAAAACTTCAATTGTATAACTGAATAATAAAAAGGAGCAATTACAAAAAAATAGGATGTGCAGTGCTTTTAGGTTTTATTTAAAGACTTACTTTCCCAACTTGAAGATATGAAGCACTAAATTTGTCACAAACCCCAAGAAAGGGTTACAAATAAAAAAGAATTTCTTACAAAACTTTCAAGAACATCTAGAGATGCAATGGAAAGAGGGTTGGGCACAGGGTAAAAACATGGGCTAGAAAAATAGCTCCACTGCTTATTCCTCATGTGACCTTGACCTTAGTCTCTCTCTAGGTCTTTTTTTTTCATCTGTAAAACAAAGACTGGAACAGATGGTCTCTTACTCTATAACCCTATGATTCTAGAACAATTGTGCACTTTTGGCATAAGACCAACTATATACATATACATATACATATACATATACATATACATATACATATACATATACATATACATATACATATACATATACATATAGTTATATACACACATATATACATATTTTATGCAAAGGTATACAATATGCATATATAATACACTATATATATATATGTGTGTGTGTGTGTGTGTGTATACATACATTTATACATCTCCAAAAGACAAAGACATACATCTATATTCTGAGTCAAATAGGCAAACTATAGGATTAGCTATATAAACACTAACATAAAAAATTATGAACTAATTAAGAAAGTGCCCCTATTGAAAGTATATGCTATTTGGATTTTGAGAGGGCATATATATTTTTACAATGTCTTGTTTCCTAAATTTTATAATAAATTCAGAAGCTGTTAATTATTCTTGGTCTCGGAACAGAGATTAAAATTAACTATTTGCCTCATTCAAGCACCTACTTCTGGGAAAAAAAAATCATTCTTCACTTATCAAATCTAATTACTTAAACCAGGAACTGCAACCCAAATATCAGTAACATTTCTTAGCCATAAAAATGATCTATTAACTATATTTTCCCTCTGGACAAAACAAAACAAACAAAAAGAACAGGAACCACTTTTCTATTAAAGGTTGCTATCAGTACAAAAATAACATTCTAGAGAAAATTATGGTATAATCATAATTATTTTGTAATCTGATAATTACCCTAACATTTCCTTCAAGATTTCTTTGAGCTCCATTACAATTCATCTTTTCTAATCTCACTAGGACTGTGACCAAAAAGCCAAGGAACTGGATATCAGAAATTCTAGTTCTACATCAACCAAACTATGGGAAATTCATGAAGTTTAGCCTCTTTAAACTTTGTTTCCCTCATCTGTAAAATCCTCTGTGGGACGACTATAGGAAGTTCATGATAATTGATGTTCAGTATAACTTTTTTTTATAAATTGAAATTGTGTGGAAATTTCCTCCTCTAATTATCATCAGCATCTCATTTGTAATTGTGATCTGAAAGAGGGAATTAGGAATTTTTAAAAGGACTCCTCTTGGCCATGCAATCAGTCAAAGGCAGAACTTGAGTCCAGGTTTTCCTGACACCAAGCCTCATTCCTCTAACTACTGTGCAACACGGTCGCTCTACTTAGCATGCATGTGAAAGAAAATATAATAGTTAAGATGAATGCAATATTCATTCCAAAACTGCAAACTTGGATTTCTCTACTCAATGAAAATACACTCAAGACATTTCCTCCAGGAAAACACTATAGAACAAGAATGGTTGTGGTAAATTTTTGCCATCCTTCCTGGAATACCATATATTCAAAATTTATCCAGAGTATCAAAAAAAACCTCACAATGATGCTAAATAAAAAGCTATCAAATATCAGGACAGGGAATTATCAGGATAGCAAAATTCTCTACTAGACAATTAAAAGTAATAATAAATCCTACAATCTTGCAAATGAAATTTTTTAATTGTGTAAAATATCCTCAAACAAGGTGATGAATAACCTTCTAACTCACAAGAGAGTCAAAACAAAAGGAAATGGATATATTCTAAAAATTTCTCAGTCTTACTTCCTCCAATAATTTTGTGAGAAAATGAAAATGGAATATCAGCTTTTGTTCACAGTTCAAAGTTCACAGTTCACAGTTGAAAGAAACAATCTACTTTTTCCAATAAAATGGATTTTCCCAAAGGTCATATTCAACTAGATGTATAATAGTACATTAGAAAAGCTTCTTATATTTGATTCCTGTTTCCATATGACTTCCATATGATTCATATAAAACCTAATATTACTTCATTTTTCAACTAAGTTACAATATTGCTGTTTTTCAAGTTGTCATTTTTAAGCTCTCTTCTTTTTATCATTTTTACCCATGCATTTCTCATTGATTCACAAGAGTTGCCTAAAAAATGCTCCTAATTTACCGATTCTAAGAAATATGGGGCAAAATAAGAGCACATTCCAGAGCAAGATAAGTGAAAAATACTAAATAAACCTGGAATCTCTTTCCCCAAAACTCCATTTGAAGAACAGCTCTGGGACACATTCTTGTGGGTTACAAAATGAAAACATTAATGTGGGGCATCAAATTATACATCCACTATGCATTTAGAGTCCCCTATTCCAACTCTGAACTTCTAACCCTTACTTTACAATATGCCACTTGGAAAATACATTCAACATTATAATCACTGGGTTAGTTAGATAAGTCAGCTTCCAAGTAATTCTATCTCTCTAGTCTCCATCTATGCTATCAAACCCTTAAAAAAATGGGAGTGTGCAAAGAAAAGAGTGAGACAGACAGACACAAAGAAAGAAAGAGAGATAAGATGGATGGATGGATGGATGGATGAAAGAGTGACTTTCCATCTGAATGGCTGAGCAGCAAAAAATCCTTTGGCCACCTCATGTCCTCTATTCATCCTTCCTTTATCTCCCTCTCCCACTCTCCCCTGCCCCCTAAGCCTGGGGTTCCCAAAATGCATCCAGAAATTATATGAAACTTGGATTAGATTTTTTTTGTTTTTCAGTTCTTTTGAGTCATGTCTGACTCTTCATGATCCCATCTGGGGTTTTCTTGGCAGAGATACTGGAATCGTTTGACATTTCCTTCTCTGGCTAATAATACATATGAGGAAACTGAGGCAAAAGGGGTTAAGTGTTTTGCCCAGTCACACAGTTGCCAAGTGTCTGAGGATGTATTGGAACACATGAAGATGACTCAAGTCCAGAACTTTTTTTTTATTTAATATTTATTCTCATTTTGTACAAATACTGTTTTTAATACATTAATAAAATATTCTTGTTTAAGAGTAAAACAAATACCCCCTCCCCACCAGACTCACTTGAGCGATAAAGTAAAGGGGAGAGGAAAAAAATAAAAAAAAATAATAGTAATAATTGTAGGTATGATCAGGTGGCGCAATGGACGGAGCACAAGCCATAAGTACCCGAGCCCACATCCAGCCCCGTACACCCAACAATCACCCAGCCATATGACATGCAAGCCACCCAAACCCCACTGCCCTGCAGAAAACAAAAAGACGCAAAATAAAATAAAATAGTAATAATAGCAGGGGTGGCTGGGTGGCAGACAGAGTACTGGCCCTTGAGCCAGGAGCACCCGAGTCCCAATCCAGCCTCAGACACCCAATGATCACCCTGCTATGCGGCCCCAGGCAGGCCACCCAGCCCTATTTGCCCTGCACCACCCCCAAAATAATAATAATAATAAATGTGCTTCAGTCTTTGTTCCAACACCAACTACTCTGTCTTGGGTGGATCACATTCTTTATGATCAGTCCATCACAAAAGTTACTTCCATATTTTTCCACCACTACCATGGCTGATTGCAACTCCCTCCTTTTGTATTTCTCCACTACCATGTACTATATTTTCTCTCTCCTTTCACTCTGACTCTGCTGTAGGGTAGCTGAGTGGTGCAGCAGACAGATCCCCAGCTCTGGGGCCGACAAGGCCCCAAGCTCCCCTACCACCCCTTAGACCCAGCATCCACCTGGCCCTATGGTCCTGGACAGGCCTTCCAATCCCAGCCCCTTGCAAGAAGTAAAAAAGAAAACGTGTTATATCTGACCACTCTCCTCCCATGGTCCATCCTCTCCTCCATCACTCACATTCCCTCCCCTTCCCCCTGCCCCCCTCTTCTTACTCCAGATGCCTATACCCCATGGAGTATATATGCTGTTTCCTCTCCTAGCCACCTCTGATAAGGGCAAAGATTCCCTTATTCCCCCTTGCCTTCTCCCCTACCATATCATTGCAATAGCTCATTGTAATAAAGAAAAATATTGTTATATGAAATATCTTGGCCTATTCCCCCTCTCCTTTTTCTTTCTCCCATTACATTTCCATTTTTTCTATTGACTCCATTTTGATACCATATTTTAATCTCAAATTCATCTCTTGTGCTTCAACTTTAAAAGCTCTTTCTACCAGCTCTATTAACTGAGAAAGGTCATATGAGTATTATCAGTGTCATTTTTCTATACAGGAATACATGCAGTTCATCCTCATTAAGTCCCTCATATTTCCCCCCTCTCCTCCAATCTCCATGCTTCACCTGAGTCCTGTATCTGAAAATCAAACCTTCTGTTCAGCTCTGGCCATTCCAACAGGAACATTTGAAATTCCCCTGGTTCATTGAAAGTCCATCTTTTTCCCTGGAAGAGGACATTCAGCCTTGCTGGGTAGTTGATACTTGGCTGCATTCTAAGCTCTTTTGCCTTCCGGTATATTATATTCCAAGCCCTACGAGTTTCCAATGTAGTTGCTGCTAAGTCCTGTGTGATCCTGACTGCAGCTCCATGATATTTGAACTGTGTCCTTCTGGCTGCTTGTAATATTTTCTCTTTGACTTGGGAGTTCTGGAACTTGGCTATAATATTCCTAGGGGGCTGATTTTTTGGGATCTCTTTCTCAGGAGGATCTGTGGATTCTCTCCATTTCTATTTTGTCCTCTGCTTCTAGAATATCAGAGCAATTTTCCTGTAGTAATTTTTTGAAAATGATGTCAAGACTCTTTTCCTGATCATGACTTTCAGGTATTCCAATAATTTTTAAATTATCTTTCCTAAATCTGTTTTCCATATCAGTTGTTTTTTCAATGAGATGTTTCACATTTTCTTCTAATTTTTCATTCTTTTGGTTTTGAAGTATTGAGTCCCGGTTTCTCGGAAATTCACCAATCTCCCTGAGTTCTATTCTTTGTCTGAAGGATTTGTTCTCAGAGTTTTCTTATCTCTTTTTCCATATGGCCCATTTTGCTTTTTAAAGCATTCTTCTCCTCAATAATTTTTTGAACTGTTTTGTCCATTTGACCTAAGCTGGTTTTTAGCATGCTATTTTCTTCAGCAGTTTTTTGGATTTCCTTCACTAGGCTGCTGACTTCATTTTCATGTTTTTCCTGCATCTCTCTCTCCTTTCTTTTCCCAGTTTTTCTTCTAACTCCTTCATTTGATTTTCAAAGTCTTTTTTGAGCTCTGTCATAGCCTGAGCCCAATTTCTGTTTTTTCTTGGAGTCTTTAGATGCAGGAGCTTGTGCTTCCTCATCTTCAGACTGAGTATTTTGATCCTTCTTGGGCTCATAGATAATGTATTTCTCAATGGTGTTCCTTTTGTTTCTCTGCTTGCTCATTTTCCCAGCCTGAGCCTGGTTTTTGGGGTGCTTCCTGAGCTTTTGGGACACTCCCACAAGGGTCTCAGTGTGTGAGGCTCTGTCCTCCCTCCTGGTCTGTGAATGACCATAAGCATGCCCCTCTGCCACCTGGCTGATGTGGGGGTGGGGGGCTACTGTTCTATGGGGGGGCCTAGACTGTGATCAGGATCTGAATGTGGTCAGAACGCCAGAGTCCTGTTCCAGGGATAGAGGACAGAGCTCTGCAGTCTCTCTCTCTTCACTCCCCTCCCTAGGTTCAATGGGTTCATGTCCTGGGGGCTCCTGCTTACTGGCTCCTCCTGCTTCTGTTTCCTGGAACTCTGCTGCCCTGGCCATGCTGCTCACTGTGTGCCCTGAGGGCTGGGCTCCATGTGCTCGCTCTGGCAGAGGTCCCCCACTGTTCCCCCAATTTGTGCCTGGTGCTCCCTGGAGCATAGCTCAGGAGAATCCCCCACTGCTGTGAGCCGCGGCTCCCAGCACCCTGGGGCTGCCTCTGGGAGGCTGAAGTTCTTTCGCTCTGGCTCACCACCCCTCTGGCAGGCGGCCCCTCCGACCTCGGGGAGCAAAGCCTTTCTGCTCTTTTCCAGGCTACCTTGAGTAGGAGGAACTGCCTCTCTGGGTCCCTCTGTGGGTTCTGTCTCTCAAAAATTTAGTTAAGAGTCCTTAGTTTATGATTTTTATGAGAGAGCGCCTAAGACAGGATCCATTCTTGTCGCCATCTTGGCTCCGCCCCCAGTCCAGAACTTCTGACTCAAGCCCAGAACTCCATCTATTGTGTCATATTCCTTTTAGTAAAATGTAGAATCACTCTTTGAGATGCCCTGCTTCTAGAACCTCCAGACCTCCAGCTCTGTCTTCTAACCTTCAAATGTAATCTAAACCCACCAGCATTCATCAGCATCCCTGCCATAATTCTCTTTTGACTTCAGCTGAACTTTTCTTTTATGTATTGTCTCCCTCAATTAGAGAATGAGTTCCTTGAAAGCAGGGCTGTCTTGATTTTTCTAGTTTTCTATTTCTATTAGTAAAGTGCTTGATAAATGTTTTTTCATTAATTTATTATATAAACCTATTTCTGTCTTTAAACAGGAGTTTTGGTCCTCCAATTACAATGTACAAATATGATCAGAATTCACAAATTACTTAAGTCACTCAAGTGGAATATAATTTACTGTCTAATAAAATATAGTAGGTATAAAAATTGTTGAAGTGAATTCAAGTTAATGGTAAAGTTTTTGATCCTAACAACCCATGAAACAGTACCCTCATGATAACAAGAGTTTTTATATAGTTATGAATTTCAGCCTTTTAGTCAAAAGAAATTGAAATGAAAATAAACTTTATAAGTAACAGCTAACATATATAGTGCTTTAAATTTTGTGAAGAATTTTACATATTTACTCTTAACTGATCCTCACATAACTCTACAAAGTGTTAATCCTCCTTTTTACAGATGAGTAAACTGAAGTTAAGAGGCTTAGTAATTACCCAGAGACAAAGCAAAATTGAGTCTGAGGCAGTGTTTGAACTCAGGTCTTCCTTACTCTAGGTCAAGCACTATATATCCACCGAACCACATAACTGACTGGATACAGAACTAACACTGAAACTAAGGGAGGAAAAAGGAGATGGATAGAAGCTTAATTAGGGAAGTATCCCATTTCAAAGGATGACTCTGTAACAAGTCCATGGCCCACCATTCCTTATTTGCTCACAACAAACTATGCCAGTAAATGCTATCCTAAGAGAGGACAGAGAATTACAGAATTAGACAAGCAGGGACTTAATCTGTCATTGAGATCCCCCAGAAGTGACATGACTTGCCCTAGGTCACATAGGTAGCCAACTGTCAAGGAACAAGGACAGATCTGAGCCCAGTCTTCCTTGACTCTACTTTTCAAGTCCATTCTCTGGACAAAACTCATTATGGATGAAGGTCTTTATTCCTGTTTTAACAAATAGCATCTACTATTCCCATATCTGGAAATATCCCATATCCAGCAACTTCATTCCATAGCTTCACATATCACAATTAACTGAGAAAATCTACCTAAACTCCTAAAACAGTCTACCACCCTCATCACCTTCAAACGGGAAGAAAAAGATCCAGTTAAGAGCAGAAAAATAGGAGCAGACTTTTCTCCTTATCTTAATAAACTCAAAGTCTAATCTTACTTGTTTGTTCACTACATGGAGGATGGGTCACTGTATACAATTACTAGACTCTGAAAATTTCTACCATGGCATTTTGACAAAATTCCTACCAAAAAATACTTTGGTGTCCTAAAGAAACCCCTATAAGTAGAATTTTATCTTTCAAGAAATCTTTTCAACAAAAAGATTTTATGAATCATTCCATCATTTCCATTTCCAAATAAGAAAAATAAAGTACAATTTGATCTTCAATACTAAGAAAACAAGGGCAGCTAGGTGGCATAGTGGATAGAGCACCAGCCCTTGAGTCAGTAGGACCTGAGTTCAAATCCCATCTCAGACATTTAATAATTGCCTAGCTGCATGACCACGGGTAAGTCACTTAAACCCATAAATAAAATTTTTTGAACAAAGAAAACAATCCAAGCAAGTAAACACAGTCATGATTTACAGTTTAACAAGGCAATAAAATGAATTGATTTTGATTCTCACCTTGGTGTTGGCCATGTCCACAATATACTGATCTCCTTTCACACATTCCATTACTAGGAAGCCATCTCTGTCAAGCACTTTGGCCTGGGAGTTTCCAGACACCACAAGAATCACATCTCCTGTGCTGCTATACTGTAGTGATTTTATTTGGTGACTGTAAGGAAAAGAAAACACTCTGATGAAGAAAGATATTTTCAGGAACCTAAAGCCTCTTCTCTGATTTGAGAAAAGGGGAAATGTTCACCCAAAATAGCACCAAGCATGAGCTTGAAACCTTTGAGAGGAAAAAAAGTCTTTAAGAAAATTTCATATGGAATATACGGATAGAAAGCTCAATAGACAAGAAAAGTAAATAGGTGATTTTGGGTCTGACAGAATGCATTTTGAAGAATTTTTATATTTAAGTAAATAAATTTTCTGTTTAAATTTATAAAAGCTTTACTTTTTTTACATAGCCAACAACTTTTTTTTTTTTGTACTGAATCTGTAGATTTTGTTCATAATGGCAATTTGGAGTTAGAAAACTTTGTCCATCAATGAAAGTTGATGAAATAGAGAGTAATGATTGACTGAATAGAAATTCTGCAATTAAATACCTATAGGACCTTAAAAGGGTAAGATGTAAGGTATCAGAAAACTAAAAGGTTGGGGGAGATTAGGTTATATAAAGGGTTTTAAGGACTTTGAAATAGAAGAAGGAAAAACTTGTGGGAAGGAGAACAAGCAACAGATGTGAGGATAAGAGGCTGTCCACCAATGTTTTAGCAATAAAAAACATTAGGGACATATTTAAAAGATGTAAAAAAAAAACTAAAAATAGATGGGTCTTGGCAGCATAATGGACATGAGAGGTAAGAGAGAATGACAAATCAAAGATAATACCCAAGTTGCAATCACATTTGAGAATTCATTAGAGAAATTACAGCCCTTTCGATGACTCCAACCAATTTCCTGCTGCAAAAGAACCTCTATGGAGGATTTGAGAAACAACATGGCCAAGAATCACAAGAATGGAGCTCAATAGGCGACGTTCGCGTTCGGGGAGCGCAGAAGTTCGGCTCCTCCTGCAGGAAACAACCAGCACAGTCAACGAAAACATGCCTGCCCAACATCCAGCACTGACACCAGAGCAAAAGAAAGAACTCTCTGAGATAGCTCACAAAATTGTTGCCCCAGGCAAGGGAATCTTGGCAGCAGATGAGTCCACAGGTAGCATTGCAAAGAATCACACAGAATGAAAGAGTGTGGATGGCTCACAATTTTATGACTAAAGGGGATGCATACATCAATAAATACAAAGGACTATACAGATTAATTTGATTCCACTTTGAACTGGCAATATCTAGTTTTTACTCCATAAGAAAGCACTATTTAAGTAGCAATATTAAACTATCAAGATATGAAGTATTTATTAAACATGTACTACAGTATACTTACCATTATCTTGATGAATATGTATGTAAATGAAAGATAATAAACAGAGCTCATAATCAGGAGTTTATAAATCAATACCAAAAAATAAGTTCTATGTATCTAATAAGCCTCCTGGAAAATTAATTCTCCAAAGGAGTTGTTTTCTCATCAATATCAGTATTCTCCCTCAATTCACAGATTTCTTTCCAAACACATTTCATTTACTTATGCAACTCTTTAGGCAGAAGTTGAACTGCCTGATTCCAAAAAGATATTTTATTGTAAATCAATAATAAATCAAAATTGTCAAACCATGAGATCAAAGGAACAATAGTCATAATAAAAATTTAAGTAGAAAAAAAAGCAATAGAACAACAATCTTTAAAAAAAAAACCATATTTTAGCATTCTTCTCAGTTCCTGAGTCAGACTAGGGCTTTCTCTAAATATTTTTATTGTGTCCAGACAACTGACAAAGGAACTTTATATAAAGAAGTTCCAGTGTGGAAACTCCCTCCACAGACGCAGATCAGCAACTAATCCTTAAGTTTTAGAAAGTAGTCTAAGGTATTTAAAAGTTAAGTGCCTTGCTCATGGTCATACAACCAATAAATCTTCAAAAAAGGACATGAACTCAATTATTCTTCATTTTATATATTGTGCCAAATTTGTTATGTGCAAGTATATATACACGATGACATAAACGCACACTCGCATAATGGATACATATATTCATAAACAAAACCATATATGTACATATATACTTATTTGTCACATTGTTTTTCTCTCTAAACACATTAGCCAGACACCTGCTATTCAAGAATTACACATTGTCCATTACTTGTGAAATTCTGAAATTGTAGCTGACAGTCTCAAATTAACAGCACTTCAAAAAGCTACTTCCCCAGTGGTGAGATTCACTGCATCAATTCCAAAGGCAATGACAACTTAAGGGAAGCTCTTAGTGCCCTAAGCAATTAGTCATAAAAAGTGGTTTCATCAAGATAGAAAAGATCAAAGCAGCTCAAGTAGCCTAAGTTGCAAAATATTTGTTTCACTTAGGAGAGAAGCTCAGAAAGGGAGAGGCAGATCTAACATCAGAGCACAGAATGAGTTTTAGGAGATCCCAAATGGAACAGAGATGTCCCTAGGAGCTGTAGGAAGGATGTCATTTGGTAAAGTTTTTGATCTAGTTCTTGAATTTAAATCAGTATCACTTGAAAAAGTTGAACAAAACAAGTACATGTCAAAACAATCATAACTATGAGTTAAGGGGGGGAAATAATGTACACATAGACAGAATCATTAATAAAACTACTATGTGAAATGGTAAATTACTGAAAAAATAGAAGTCAGATTATTGAGTATATCCTTCCTAACAGTTATTATTACTAATATATATTGATTGCAAAGTAGATAAACATAGATTCTATTCAAGATATTTTAGTTTTTTTTTTCAGATCAGGAAAACCTGAGTTCAAATTAAGCTTCAAAAACTTACTAGCTAAGTGACTCAGGTCAAGTCATTTAATTCAGGTTCTTGACCTCTAAAATGAGAATATAATAGTCCCAAGGTTACTGTGAGGACCAAATGAGAGGTTTGTAAAACATTCTGCAAACTCTAAAGTATTATATTATTATTAGTAGTAGTATTATTAGTATTAGTATTACTACTACTACTACTACTACTACTACTACTACTACTACTACATCAGATTTTACATCATGCCTCTATTTTGTTATTTCCCATTTTCTCTATTTCTCTACAAGGTCTTTAGGCTCCACGTGCAAGCATGCAAACACACATAAACCTAATGATCCCTCTGTCACCTCCTCCTTAACTGCACAGATCACAAAATGAAAAGGATAAGATCAGAAGTCATTAGATTCAAGGCTAAAGAGAATTGCTATCATATGCTATCATATCAGTTTCTCAAATTACTGACTAAACAACCAATATTGTGATCAAAGAGAAGAAAGAGAACACCAATCTAACAGTAACCAAGAGTCATATGGGAGTAAACGAATGTAATCTAAAGCAGTAAGACTAATATGAATCCAAAGGATTAGTGACATTACACAATTCTTTCTATGAAGTTCTTCCTGGGGAGGAGGAAGGTAGAGAGTGAGGAGTCATTTTTAAAGCATGTGCTACCCAGCTAGCAGAACAAGCTGGGACATGCATTGCAGATAAATAAATACAGCTGTTCAGGGCTGTCACTTGAGGCTCAAGAGCCACAGAATCTCATTACAGTTACTTTGACCTCACCATATGAATTATTCAATATTGGGAGCAAATCACTACTACCAATCGAAACTTAGTTCCTAAAACATTGTAAAAGAAGGTATACATATGAGGCTTTGTTTCTATCATACTGGTGAAAATTTTCAGTCTTTCTACTCTCAGTCAGAAACTGAAAAAAAAAAAAGTGTTTTCTGAAAACATGCCTTAGGCCCATATACTATATTCTTATCCAGGTAGAGAAACAACAATTTGAGGAAGTTAGGCAACAAGCATCTATTAAGCCTCTGTTATGTGCCAGGCACAGTGGGAAAACAAAGAAAAACCTATCCTTCCCCCCAAAATTCAGTCCCTACTCAATGGTTTACAACAATAAAGGATCCCAAGTTATAAACATACTACAATTCCTTATTTAAATATATTCCAAATATACAATATGTATTAGTTACAGATAACTAATATTAGTAAAGAAAACATTGAATTTGATTCAAAAAGCAAAAGTTTCCATAAAATAATTAGAAAATGTGTCTCATGACAAATTTGTGCCATAAAGAAACTAATAAATATGCAATAAGCTTCCCTTATTTGGCAGAAAAAATGTACAAAGTACATATTTGATATACAAAATAAGATGTAGTCAACGAAAACTTCAATTCTAACCCAAGATGAAATATTTTCTTATTTACAGTATAAATTTATGTTTCTCATCTTAATTGGGTCCTCACTGGAGCAGATAGGTGGCAAATGGATGGAGTGCTGGATTTGTAATAGAAATACTCATCTCCCTAAGCTCAAATCTGGTTCAGATACTTACTAGATATGTGACCCTGAGCAAGTCATGTCACCCTGTTTACCTCAGCTTCTTCATCTTTAAAACAAGTAGGAGAAAGAAATGGCAAACCACTCCAATATCTTTGCCAAGAAAATTCCAAATTGAGTCACAAAGAGTCAGATACAACTGAAATAAATGAACAAAATGATTCCCCTATTCTACTCTCCACAAAAGCTATCCCAAACATTTTCAACATTTCTGAAGTATTCTACAGATCTCCCCCTCTCAGCTGAATTTATCTATTTTACTGATATCACCCTGAACTCCTCCCCCTTCTCATCATCCATCACTTCCCACTTTCTCCCCACTTCTCCCTTCCCCCAGTTTGGAGAAGACCAGCCCATGTAAATCTCTCCTAACTTCTCTAAAAGATCTCTTCAAGCTTTCTAATTTTTTCCTCCTAGCTACTGGTTCCATTCCTAATGACATCAAGGAAACCCAAATCTCCCCCATCCTTGGGAAAAAAAAAACTTTCACTGCATTCCCTCAAGTTATCTCAAGTTATCACTTTCTATTTCTTCTCAACCAAATTCCTGGAATGACATCAGCACTCAATTTAAACTACTCTTTCCAATGTTACCAAAATCTCCTAATTGTCAAACCTGAAGATGTTTTCTAGCCTCACTCTACTTGACCTCTCTGCTGCATGGCATTGTGGACTACCATGCTTTCCTTGAAGATTCTCTCTTCCGTTACTCCTATCTCTTTGCTCCTTCTCTTAATTCTTTACTAATTCATCATTCTTAACACGTTTCCATATGTGTGAGAATAAGACTGGATTCTGCACTCTTACTAATCAACTTCTTCTGGTCACAATCAACTAAGTGTTTCATTATAATTCCTAGCACAATAATGTATAGATGTATAGATAGATAGATAGATAAATAGATAGATAGATATAGATATATATGAGGAGTCATTATTAAAGCATGTGTTACCCAGCTAGCAGAACAAGCAGGGACATGCCCTGAGGACACACACACACACACACACACACACACACACACATATAATATATATATATGCCTTTCTTCATTTGATTGTAAGATTTTTATGCCCTAGTACATGGTCTATTCTGGAATAGATGCCATGTAGTTCAGAGAAAATGGTATATCCTTTTCTATTTTCATTCAGTTTTCTCCAGAGGTCTATCATATCTAAGTTTTCTAAGATTTTATTCACCTTCATAAACTTCCTTCTTGTTTATTTTGTAGTTAGACTTAGCCAGTTCTGAGAGAGGGAGGCTGAGGCCCCCCATTATTATAATTTTACTATCTATCTGTCTCCTCATAATTCATTCAATTCCTTCTCTAAGAATTTGGACACTGTATAACTAGGTACATATATGTTTAATAAAGATATAATCTCTTTGCCCATGGTGCCTTTTAAGAAGATGTAGTTTCCTTCCTTATCCCTGTTTTTTTTCCTTATCCCTTTTAATGAGATCTATTTTTGCTTTTGCTTTCCCTGATGATGATCAGTAAATAATTCCTGATTTTTTTACTTCTACTGAAGGATAATATATTTTGCTCCAGTCTTTTACATTTACTCTATGTGTGTCTCTCTACTTCAAATGTATTCTTGAAAACAGTATAGTGTAGAATTCTGGTTTTTAATCCATTCTGCTAATCACTTCCATTTTATGAGAAAGTTCATGACATTCATATTTACAATTAAGGTAACTAATTTTGTTATCGTTTCCTCTTTGTAATTTTCTTTCCTTTCCTTTCATTCCTCTTCACCAATGTTTTGCTCCCTTTCCCCTTTAACTTTTCTTTTAAATTTTAACTTTATGTTAACTTTCACTTTTACATTCACCTTCCCTTTCAACAGTCCCTTCTTCCCTTTTCTTTCCCTTTGCCTCCCTATTCCCTGAAAGGGAGGATAGATTTTTAAACACAATTGGAAATGGATGCTATTCCCACTCTGGGCCAAATCTATGGAGTAGGATTTATTCAGTATTCACAACCTCCCTTCTTTTGCTCTACTATAAGTATATACTATAATATTACCCACTAATGCCTAGTCCTCTCCTAGTATAGTGCTTCTTTTTATGTTTTTATTATTTTAACACTGTCTTGTACTTACATCCCCTTTGTCAACATTTTATCAGACCTGATAGAACTACTACTTTTAAAGATTGATAAGTCAATTCTGATTTAATTATGTATACAGCTCTAAGTATGCTAAGTACTGGAACTTTAGAATTGATTGTAAGATAGAGGATACACTGGCACAGGACAACCCAGCATAGGGTGCCCTCATCAGAGAAATGAGTTCAATGAGCAAAGTAGAATTAAAGTAGCTCAAAGGAAATGTGATACATAAAATACCTAGCATCTCAGGTACTAGACAGAATTATTTATGCCTTACCTGTGGTAGAGCATCCTGAGCTCATATTGGTCTAATCACCCACAGTTGAACACACACTATAATTTGTCTCAAAAATAGTGGTGTTGTTTTGGTTTTCTTCAATAATGAAGGACAAGAACCAACCATACCTATATCCTCTAAGTACAATCTCTTCAACTATATTCAATCCTTTAACTATCCTAAGAGAAATATAATTCTCAAGAGATACAAGTGAAGGGGGTGGGGGGAGGGGGAGGGATTGCAAAATTCAAAACCTTACAAAAAAATGACAGGTAGAAACTACTATTGCATATAACTGGAAGACAAAATATTTATATAATAAAAAAAGAGAGAAAGAGATACAAGTTTTAATTTCCCTTGTAGGGTTGTATACAATTTAACATTCTTGACTATCATTTGTTTTTTTTCCCCTTTCCATTTACCTTTTTATGTATCTCTTGAGACTTGTATTTGAAAATCAAATTCTCTGGTCAGTTCTGGTATTTTTTATCAGAAATTTTGAAAGTTCTCTATTTCTCTAAACAGCCATATTTTCCTCTGACAGAATGTGCTGAATTTTGCAGGATAGTAAATTCTTGATTTTAATCCAAAGACTTTAGCCCTCTGAAATATCATATTTCAGGTCCTCTGATCCTTTTATGTTGAAGTAGATAAGTCCTGTTTAATTCTGACTGTGCTTACATTGTATTTAAATTGCTTCTTTTGAGTTGCTTGCAGTACCTTCTCCTTTATTTGAGAATTTTTGGAATTTGGCTATGATAGTCCTTGGAGTTTTTAATTCTGGAGTCTCTTTCTGGAGGTGCTCTGTATACTCTTTCAAGAAAAATGTTGTCTTCTTGATCTAATAAAATTGGATGGTTTTCCTCTCTTTTTTTAACATTTTATTGTATTCCTTTCCAGATGGTCAATTTGAGCTTAGATGAGTTATATTCCTTTTCCAGTTTGTTGATTTTATTTTTTTTTGAAGAATTAAATTCTTTTTCCAGTTGGTTATTTTTACTTTTAAAGGAATTGATTTCTTTAGTCAATTTTCCATAATTTTCCTGCATGGTTCTCATTTCTTTTTTCCATCTTCTTCCTCTCTTCTTTGGTTTTTTAACATTCTTTTTCAAGTTGTTCTATGAGGTTATGGATTAGAATCTAATTTTTAAACTGCTTTGAGATTTCCCATGTAGGCAATGTGTCACTGCTTTCTTCTGATGAGATGGCATTTTTATTATCTCCGTCTTCATACTAGCTTTCTATGGTTAGTGCTCTTTTAGTTTTTTTATTCATTTTGATTGTTTAGCTCTGTTCCTGGGATATGGGGAGAATAGCCTGAGTTTTTGTGCAGGGGGGGTAGGGGTATAATCCCTGGCTTACTGCTGCCAAGATGTTGCCTCTTCAGCCCAGACATTGCCTTTGCAGAGGTTTGTTCCTCCTTTATATTCAGACTCTTCCTATGTATGCAATAGTTTGTTCCCAACCAAGTCCTGTCTTTTGCCCCTGTGTTCTCAGGTTCAGACTTTGTCTAGATTGGGACCATCCCTGCTGGCTTGCCATCTAGCTCCCAGGACCTGTGCTGCCATCTAGCTGCTGGGACTTGTGCTGCAATGTAGCTAAAAGTCTCCTGCTGGTTTTCCCACTCTCCCTCCTAGCTAGACTTTACTTCCCCTTTTCCCCACAGAAGAGACAGACCTTCACTTAAGATCCTTTACATGATGTCTACAGTTGAAAACTTGTTTTGGTCTTTTTTTTATGATATCTGTAGCTTTTATGTCCTTATAGAGGTTTCATTTAACATTGTTTAGGGAAAAGTTCCAGGAGCATACTAGCTTCAAGCAATCAATTTGGCTCCACCTCACAAGTGCCAGATGACCATTTTAAACTGAAGTCTCAAAAGATGTATCAAACTCAATCTATCTAAAGTAGAATTCACTATCAATTTCCCCCAGAACCCAAATCTCTTCCAAGCTTAACTATTTGTTCAGAAGTCATCACTATCTTTCCAATCACTCTCATTCATAATTCTTGATTCCATATTCATTTACAATGAAATGCAGTATCTCCCACACCATTCTACCACACCTGAACCTATTCTATTTGCGCAGTCACCATATTAGTTCAGAAGCTCCACGTCTCACAGCAATTCTTTCTATAGCCTGACTTGAGACACTCCTTCCACATAGCTGCCAAAGTGATTGTCTTCAAAGATCTATGTCACTCTTGTACTGAATAAATCCCAGAGATCCCTTTATTGCTTCTAACATAAAATATAAATTCTTCTATTTAGTTCTTCAAACTCTAGCCAATGCTATCTTTTCAGCATCATTTTATATTAATTTCCCTCCATTACAAACTGAGCTCCAGGGAAACCGACCTTCTTTCTCTTTTTTCTCTCACACACAAGAATGCATCTACTATTTCCTTGACTATACAAGGACCTATTTCTACACTTAAAATGCATACCTTCATCACCTCCATCTCACAGAATCTTTCAAAATAGCTCAGGCACTATTTTGTTAATTCATCTATTTCCTTTTCTAATCCCATTCAACCACAAGTATACTCCTTCCTTATTTAGTCTTTCACTACCTCCTGTTAAATTTATTCACTGTATATTTACTATTTAGATATTATACAATGGTGTGTAATTTTTACAATGTAGTTTATCTGGGAATTTATATGGTAGAGACAGAAGCATTTTAGCTTAACCTGCCCAAAACATCTCATCAACAAAGATTCAGAAAATGCACAAAATTGAATTCTGAAGGGGAAAACCAAGAAAAAGTCACAATGATTCATTTTTCCAGTTCAGAGCAATTTAGGGAGCAGAGGTGTCTGTGGACATTAGAGATAGGGCCTAATCAAGAGCACTCAAGATAGCATGGAGCATGCCAGATCATAGACAGAGAAAAAGCAAATATAAGACACCAAGGGAGAAGCTAAGGGGCAGAAAGAGATTCCACAGAATTCCTGAAGCACTGGGTACAGAAACAAGCCCCATCTTACAATTCTGCAACCCATCATCCACTTTTCAGGTCAGAAATCTGAGACAGAAGAGTGACTGTGGGCATGGGTCCTCACTGTATCATGAACAAGAAACAAATTCTTGAAGCAAACAGTAGTTGTGTAAATCTGACCATAGGAACAGAGCACGGGTACAGTTCTAGCCACCAGTCCAGTGTGAAAGATGTAGTGGAAAAACTATAGCTAATGTCCAGACACCTCTTCTCCCTAAATTAAAGGGAAATTAGCAATTCAGGCGTTCTGAATTAGTTTCAAGTACCCAGGAACCCCTTTCCCACTTTAATGAGACCATTTCCTCAAGTTCAGAAGTAGTCTAGTAAAACTTCAAAACAAGGATAAGTCAACAGACTCAAACCTGGGTAAAGAAGTTGAAGAGCTCATAACAGGAGTGTAGTGAACAGATATCACCCAAGATCTCATGATTTTGGGAATACTAAAAGTCTAAATTGTGAAAGCAGCAGACAAACATCATAGGATAGAAGCTCAAGTCAAATATTCTACCTAATCTCATTCCTCAGAAGTGTCCTGAACCCAGTACTAACAAAGTCCAAAGTCTGAAAGAAGGGGGCAACAGTGAACAAATACACCAAAAAAAAATCCAAATAAAAAGACCTATTACAGCAACAGGGAAGCTCAGGAGAAGAAATAACACAATTTGGACACAAGTCTAGCAAGAATTCCTAAAAGAGTTAAAAGAAGCATTTTTTAAAAAAAGACCTGAAAAGGATTTAAATAATAAATGAAGAGGGCAGCTAGGGGGTGCAGTGGATAAAGCAGCAGTCCTGGAGTCAGGAAGAAAGACCTGAGTTCAAATTCAATCTCAGACACTTAACAATTTCCTAGCTATGTGACTGTGGGCAAGTCATTCTTAACTCCACTCTCTTAAATAAATTTAAAAAAAATTTAAAAAACAATGAGAGTGGCAAAGGAGAAATGGAGAAAGAAGGAAGAGCTAAAAATGAAAGCCATAAAAATAAATTCAGTTTAAAAAAAAAGGTACAAAAAACACTAAAGAGGGCAAACATCAACTGCTCATGGATAGACCGAGCTAATATAATAAAGACAATTCTACCAAAACTAAACTATCTGTTTAATACCCTATTAATCAAAATTCCAAAAAAATTACTCTGAGTTAGAAAAAGTGGTAAGTAAATTCATATGGTATCTGATAAAGGAGTTTAGGTTTCGATTCAATCCTACAAAATGACACGTTCACAAAAACAAAATTAAAAAGAGTATATTTAATAAAGTGATTATAAAACAGGTAGAAATAAATCAGTTTTACAGGAAAAGTAGCCAATAAGTCTCAATATAATGAAAAGAAGAGCAAAGCCTACAAAAAGATAAGATATTAAAAGAAACCATCATCAATCGGGGGAACACCAACATCTCAATCAACAGCAACTAGGGAGTCCTGGGGATACAGCCTTCAGAGTCATGATTGGGTAACATCCCAGGCAAAGCATCCTTTCCATAGGTAAAACTCGAAAGTGCTGCTCAATGCTAAGACTTTTAAAGGGTCTCAGACAAAGGTGGCACACTGCCAATAGGCTTATATAAGTTTTTTTAGCACTTAATCAGGACATGTGAAGAGTATGCGCATGACCATGTGAAGAGTACGTGCATGACCTGGGAAGACTCACAGTCAAGGTTCAGAAATTAATTAAACATTGAACCTCTAGGCGGGTAGCCAGCCCTCCTAGGATTCAACCTCCAGGAATGGCGAGAGGGAGTATCTGTAATACGCAAAGGCAACCAAGTTCGTACAAAGGTAATGGGGGACCTTGGGTGATGGAACTAGCATATGGCCTTGACCAGGATCAGAATAAGTATTAACCCTTCATATAAAAAAATAAAAAGTCAAGAATTTTCAGAGATTCAATGAAAAAAAGTGCAAAAGAAGGTGACTTAGTACTACCAGATCTAAAATTATATTATAAAGTATCAGTCATCAAAACTGTCTGGTATTGGCTAAGAGACAGAGTGGTAGAGATTAGAGGAAAAGACTAGGTGCAATAGCAGGAAACAATTATAGTAATTTGCTGTTTGATAAACCCAAAGAGTCCAGCTATTCGGATAAAAACTCTCTGATAAAAACTGCTGAGAAAATTGGAAGTTAGTATGGAATAAACTTGGATTAGATCAACACCTCACAACCTATACCAAGATAAGATCAAAATGGATACAGGATTTAGACGTAAAAAAACAATATTATAAGCAAACTGGAAGACCAAGTAGTAGTTTACCTGTCAGATCTATGGAAAGGGAAGCAGCTTATCAGATCTATGGAAAGGGAAGAAGCTTATGACTAAGGAAGAAATGGAATTCACTAAAAACAAACTAGATGATTTCAATTACATTAAATTAAAAAGTTTTTGCACAGAAAAAAACACTATAACCAAGATCAAAAGAAATGTAGTAAACTGGGAAACAATCTTTACAACTAGTATTTCTCTTTTTTTTTTTATTTTTGCAAGGCAATGGGGTTAAGTGGCTTACCCAAGGCCACACAGATGGGTAATTATTAAGCGTCTGAGGCCGGATTTGAACCCGGGTACTCCTGACTCCAGGGTCGGTGTTCTATCCACTGTGCCACCTAGCCGTCCCTACAACTAGTATTTCTGACAAAGGACTCATTTCTAAAATGAAATTAAAAAAAAAAAAAAGCCAGGGCAGCTAGATGGCGCAGTGGATAGAGAACCAGCCCTGGAGTTCAAATCCGACCTCAGACGCTTAATAATTACCCAGCTGTGTGGCCTTGGGCAAGCCACTTAACCCCATTGCCTTGCAAAAACCTAAAAAAAAAAAAAAGCCATTCCCCAATCAATAAATGGTCAAAGGATATGCAAAGGCAAATTACAGATGAGATGAAAGTAATCCATAGTCATATGAAAAACTGCTCTAAATCATTGCTTATTAAAGAAATGCAAATTAAAGCATCTCTGAGGTACCACCTCACACCTCTCAGACTGGCCAATATGATCAGAAAGGAAAATGATCATTGTTGGAAGGGTTATGGGAAATCTGGAACACTAAAACATTGTTGGTGGAGCTGTGGACTCATCCAACCTTTCTGGAGAGCAGTCTGGAAATATGCCCAAAGGGCAACAAAAATGTGCATACCCTTTGATCCAGCAATACCACTACTGGGCCTATACCCTGAAGAGATGATGAAAAAGGGTAAAAACATCACTTGTACAAAAATATTCATAGCAGCCCTGTTTGTGATGGCAAAGAATTGGAAATCAAGTAAATGTCCTTCAATTGGGGAATGGCTTAGCAAACTGTGGTATATGTATGTCATGGAACACTATTGTTCTACTAGAACCAGGAGAGATGGAAATTCAGGGAAGCATGGAGGGGTTTGCATGAACTGATGCTGAGCAAGATGAGCAAGACCAAAAAAACATTGTACACCCTAACAGCAGCATGGGGATGATTATCAACCTTCATGGACTTGCTCGTCAATCAGGGACAATTTAGGGCTGTCTGCAATGGAGAATACCATCTGTATCCAGAGAAAGAACTATGGAGTTTGAACAAACACCAAGGACTATTACCTTTAATTTAGGGGAAAACCTGATATCTTATTGTCTGATCTTCCTATCTCTTTTACTTTTATGTTTCTTCCTTAAGGAGATGATTTCTCTCTCATCACATTCAATTTGGATCAATGTATACCATAGAAACAATGTAAAGACTGGCAAATTGCATTCGGGGGGGGGGGGAGAGGAAGATTAGGGGAAAAATTATAAAACTCAAAATAAAATCTTTTTTTAAAAAAAGAAGAGGACAATTTGGTCAAAACAAAACAAAGTAAAAAAAGAGTAGGGGAAAAACTAAAACTTAAATTAAAAAAAATTTTGTAAAAAAATTAAAAAAGGAAAAAAAAACATGCTAAAGAAAATAAATCCAGAATTGGTCAAATGGAAACTAAGGGTATAAGAGAACAGGCAACAGGGATGGCTAGGTGGTGCAGTGGATAAAGCACCAGCCCGGAGTCAGGAGTACCTGGGTTCAAATCCGGTCTCAGATACTTAATAATTACCTAGCTGTGTGGCCTTGGGCACTTAACCCTGTTTGCCTTGCAAAAAAACCTAAAAAAAAAAAATTTTTTTAATTAAAAAATTTAGAGAATAGGCAATGAAAAAACAAAGTAAAAAGACTGAAAAAAATAGGAGAAAATGTGAAATATCTCCTAGGGGAAAAAAACTGACTTGAAAACAAATTATGTGAGTAAATTTAAGAATCAAAGAACAAGAGGACAGCTTGGTAGCACAGTGGATAGAGCACCAGCCCTGGAGTCATGAGGAGCTGAATTCCAATCTGCCCTCAGATACTTAACAATTACCTAGCTGTGTGACCTTGGGTAAAATTACTTACCCCATTGCCTAAAATAAATAAATTTTGTTTTAAAAAAGAACTAAAGGACAACCTAAAACCCATGAACAACAAAGAAAAGAGCCAAGACATCTTACTTCAAAAAAATTATAAAAGAAAATTGTCGAATTGGGGTAGAGCCAAGATGGCAACAGGATAAGAGCCTCTCTTAGGCTCGCGCTCACGCTCTCTCTCTCTCTCTCTCTCTCTCTCTCTCTCTCTCTCTCTCTCTCTCTCTCATATATTTCAAAACTAAGGACTCTAACTAAATTTTTGAGAGACAGAACCCACAGAGGGATCCAATGAGGCAGTTCTCCAGCCCAAGGTAACATGGAAAATAGCGAAAAGGCTCCACTCCACGGGGTTAGAGGGCAGCCCGCTAGAGGGAAGAAACTTCATCCTCCAGGAGGCAGCCCCAGAGCACTGGAAGCTGCAACTCACAGCAGCGGGGGCAGTTTCCTGACCTAGACCAGGGGGAGCACCAGCACAACTTGGAAGATCAATGGGTGGGACCTCTGCAAGAGCAAGTATATGAAGCCCAGTCCTCAAGGGTACTCAGGGAGCAGCATGGCCAGGGCAGCCCAGATCCAGGAACCAGAAACAGATGGAGTTGGTAAGCAGGAGCCCCCAGGGCATGAGTGCTGAACCTAGGGAGGGGAGGGGAGAGAAACTGCAGAGGTCTGTCTTCTGTACCTGGAACAGGATTCTGGTACTCTGACCACATTCAGATCCTGATCACAGCCTAGGCCCCCACATAGAACAGGGAACCCCCCCACCTCAGTCCCGTGGCTAAGGGATGTGCTTGTGGTCATTCAGACCAGAAGGGAAAACAGAGCCTCACACACACAGAGATCCTTGTGGGGGGTATGCCCCAATAATACTCAAAAGTTCAGGAAGCACCCCAAAACCAGGCGCAGGCTGGAAAAATGAGTAAACAGAGAAAAAAGAGGAACACCATTGAGAAATATATTGTCTATGATCCCAAGAAGGTTTAAAATACTCAATCTGAACATGAGGAAGTACAAGCTTCTGCACCTAAAGACTGCAAAAAAAAAAAAAAATGGAAATTGGGTTCAGGCTATGACAGAGCTCAAAAAAGAGTTTGAAAATCAAATGAGGGAGATAGAAGAAATATTAGGAAAAGAAATGAGAGAGATGCAGGAAAAACATGAAAAAGAAGTCAGAGGGGCAGCTAGGTGGCGCAGTGGATAAAGCACTGGCCCTGGAGTCAGGAGTACCTGGGTTCAAATCTGGTCTCAGACACTTAATAATAACCTAGCTGTGTGGCCTTGTGCAAGCCACTTAACCCCATTTGCATTGCAAAAACCTAAAAAAAAAAAAAAAAAAGTCAAGGAGATCCAAAAAAATGCTGAAGAAAATAATATGTTAAAAACTCAGTTTTGGTAGGTAAATTTTTCTTGTTTTTTAAGGCTAGCTTCTTTGACTTCAGGAATATCAGTATCTAAGCTCTCTCTTCCTTTATTACATTTATTGCTAAATCTTAAATTATACTGACAGTGATTCCCTGGTACTTCCAAAACAAATGAAAAATCACAAGGATTAAATGAATTTAAATTGTTTACATTCTTATCTGAGGAGATTATACAAGAAGTCATTCAGAATTCCAAGATCATTGGGGTGGGGGGGAATCACAGAAGGAAACTAAGGACCTGGAAATGATAATTATCCTTTGTTGATCTGAAAAGAAAAATAGAAAGAACAGGAAAAAGGAAACACATTAAGAGAAGGGGGAAAGGAGAGGAAAACTGTGAGAAATTATTTCACAAAAATAGGGTGCTCAAAGACTTTATAAAACAAGAACAAGATTCAGGGTGTAGTGGAATCAGATGGCACTGGAATCTTACTCTTATCTAAACTGGGTAAAGAAGGGAAGAATACACAAACACACTCAATTGAGTAGAATATGAAACTTACCAAACAGGAAGAAAGGAAATAGGGAAAAGAAGAAAGGTAGTTTAAAGGAGGCATCAGTCAGAAGCAAAACAGACTCTTAAAGAAGGATCAGGGAGAAAAGGGATGGAAAAGATTATAGAACAAGAAGGGAAAGAAATAAAGAACTGGTTATCATAACTTTTAATGTGAAAGAGAATGGGAGGAACATACCTATAAAACAGAAGAGGATAGCAAAATGTATTGGAAACCAGAATCTGACAATATATTATATATAAGAAATACTTAAACAATAAAGATATACACAGAGTTAAAATGAGGGGCTATAGAAAAATCCATAATTCTTCAGCTTAAGTAAAAGATGCAGGGATAGTAACAATGATCTCAGACAAAGCAAATGCAAAAATAGGTCCAAATTTAAAAAAACTAGATCGTGCTGATGAATTAATATCAATACTGAACATAAAATTACATAAGCTATAAAAAAGAAACAAACAGTAAAACTGTAATAGTGGGTGACCTCAATTTACCCCCTCTCAATTCTATATAAATCTACCCCCCCAAAAAAAACAAAAAAAAAATAATGATAATTTCAAAAGATTTAGAAAAAGGTTTTGACAAAAACAACTATTGTTACTAAAAACACTAGAAAGGCCAGGAATAAATGGAGCATTTATTTTTTAAAAAATTATCAACCTAAAACCAAGGGTCAGCATTATCTGTAATGATGATAAGCTAGAAGCCTTCCTGATAAGAACGTGAATGAAGAAAGCATGGTTATTTTTATCATCAATAGCATTTAATCCTGTACTAGAAATTGAAGGAAAGAACTCAGGCAAAAGGATACAAAAACTAATATTTTTTCAGATGATATGACTGTTTAGATTATTTAGAGGCAGACAGAACAAATAAACATAATGACAAAACTATTTACACAAATAAAATCATTTAAGTAATTGGAAAACCATTTAATTCCTAATGGACAGGGTCTGCCAACATAGTAAAAATAATACTACCTAAATTTATACTTATTCAGTGCCATATCAAGCAAATGACTAAGGGATTACTCTAGAGAACAAGAAAAAATAAATTCAAAACTAGTAAGAGAATCAATGAAAAAATAGGAAGAAAGAGCCCAGTAGTACCAGATCTCAAACTATCTATATTGTTATAATCTCAAAACAATTAGATACTAGTAAGAAAAAAGTGTATCAGGTCACATGATCAATAAGATGGAGAACTAGACATTTTCTCTGATCCCCTTAAATTCTCAAAACTCTCCAAAACAGAAATTATACACTAAACATGGAGAAACTTTAGCAGTCATTATTTTGGTCACCTGGAATCCAAAAGAAGATCCCACTCCCCAAAATCAAAAAACTAATTTCTATACTGAGCTCACTCAGGAAATCCCTTTCCCATATCTCAAATTGCTTACGATATGACTGAATTAGCTGACCCAGACTCACATAGGCTCACAATAAAACCCAACACCACACCATAAAATTCCCTCCCTCTATCAGTGCCATGGAGATACTGGTTCAAGGCTATAGAAATCTGATTTGGTCGAAACAGATAAACAGAGTCCCTTCATAGTACTCCAGACTACAGAAGTCAGTGTCACAGAGGTAACATTATGTGCTGAAAGGATTTCTATAAAAGAGCCAGAAACAGAAAAAAAGAGACAAGTCAACTGTCTCAATTTAAAACAGAGTTCTATATCACACCTAATACCAGAAACACAAAAACTCAAACTATGAAATTAATGTCTCTAATACTTGTTTGACAACTCTCTAACTATCCTGGAGCAGAGACCTGAGGAACAATAGGAGAGTGAAGAGGAGGAAGAAGATACTGTCAGGCACTCTACTGAGCCTGAAAGCACTCAGTAACCAGATGGGGTCACTTATGATCACCCAAAAGTAATTTGGAGCACAGAGGTAATCTGGTGTACAATGAATTGGTCAGGGTGAGAGAAGGTTGAGATGCTTTGAGATTCATTGCCAAGGAAACCACAAGCAGAAGGGAATGAATTAAAAAGTGAACAATAAGCACTAGCCCTGCAGTCAGGAGGACGTGAATTCAAATCTGACCTCAGACACTTAATAATTACCTAGCTGTGTGATCTTGGGAAAGTCACTTAACCCTATTGCCTTAAATTAAAAAAAAAAGAAAATTTAAAAAATGAACAATATAGGAAAATAAAGGGGAAAAATACTAAAGTTACCAAAGTTCTCAGGAAGAAGAAAACTCAAAACACCTTGAACATAAGTAGATCAATAAAAGGAAAAACATTAACACCTCGAGGTGTTAATGTTTTTCCATATATGTACAAATACATAAATATTTATATGCCCTTCAGATCTAGTAAACAAGTTCAGACATTTAGGAATAAATGCAACAAAAAATAAAGAAAAATGATATGATATTTGAGACAGAGGATTCTGTAATCTGACAAGAACATGGAACCACAATACACTGTTCCTGAATGAACAGTGCAAAAGGGCCATGAAAATTATAAGAGCAAAATTTATGGCCTCAACAGTAAAAAAAAAAAAAAAAAATGAGCATAATTGCAATAACAAGTCTCATCAAAGAAAAAGAAAAAAACAATAGAGTGAGAATGCAAAGGACACTCTAGAGGAAGAAAAGCAAAAGACAATAACAATAAAAGAAAATCCACAGGGCAGCTAGGTGGCACAGTGGATAGAGCATCACCCCTGGAGTCAGGAGGACCTGAATTCAAATACAGCCTCAGACACTTAATAATTACCTAGCTATGTGAACTTGGGTAAGTCAACACCACTTGCATACGTATTCACTATGTATGCAAAACATAAAAGTCTCAAAGACAGAATATGATGAGATAATAATAAGGATCATAGGTCTCCCAGAAGAACAAGACAGGACCAAAAAAAGCTAAATGCCACAATCCAGGTTATAATAGGAAATAGTAGAAGAGAAGGTGAGCAGTTAGGTTATGTATGCAAAGATTATGTATGCAATATACAAAAGCAAATAGGTAAAGAAATCCAATGTTTGATAAAAAACAAATATCTTACCTATTGAGACAAGAACTCTGCTGAAAAAATTATAAAACAGAAAGGCAAAAATAACAACAGAAGCTCAAAACAGGTAAAGATAAAGGTAGTGATAGCATAAACAAATTAGGGGAGCATGAGAGAAATTATATGTCAGAGAATGAATAAGGAAAGAAGTCATGACTAAACAAGAGGAAGGCAAGTTCAAAAGAAGGCAAAATGAATGATTTTATTATCTAAAAGTAAAAAAATTATATAAATAAAACCCATCAACTAAAATTAGAAGTAATGGGGAAAAAAAATCTGTTCTAAGTTTCTCTAATAAAGATTTCACCTCTAAGATATGTAGGGAACAGAGTCAATTTTACAAGAAGGGCCATTCTCCAATTAATAAATGGTCAAAGGATATGAATAAGCAGTTTTCAAAGAAGAAATCCAAGATATAGCCATATGAAAAAGTGCTCTAAATCACTAAAAATTAGAAAAATACAAATAAAAACAATTCTGAGGTATCACCTCTCATCGATCATATTAGCAAAATTAGAAAAAATGGAAAATGACAGATCCTGGAGGGCTGGAAAAATAGGTTCTCTCATGCATTGTTGATGAAGCTATATGGATACCTTTTGATTCAGGAATGTTGCTATAAATACTTGAAAGAGATCAGAAAAAAAAGGACAAGGACTCCTATGTACACAAATGTCTATAAGCTTTTTTGGTGGTGGTAAAGAATTGGAAACTAAGGAATGTCTGTCAACTGAAAATGGCTGAACAAGTAATGCTAGATGAATGTGAGGAAATACTATTGTGATATATAAAATGATGAAGGGAATAATTTCAGAAAAAAACCTGGGAAGACTTTAAGAACAGATGTAAAGTGAAATGAGCAAAAACAAGGTAACATTTCATACAATAATAATACTGAAAGACTTAGTAACTATGATCAGCACAATAAACAATTATACTTTCAAAAGACTCCTAAATGAAGCATGTTATCTATTTCTGGATAGAAAAGTGAGAGACTCAAGAGTACACATAGACTATACTATAAAGCAGCAGTCATCAAAACTGCCTGGTACTGACTGGTTAAGAAATAGAGTAATGGACTGGTGGATTAGCAAAAGAAACAGGTATAAATGACCATAGAAATCTACTTTTTCGCAAACCCAAATACATTAATTTTGATAAGAACTCAAGATATGACAAAAATTGTTAGGAAAATTGGAAAATAGTATGGCAAAAACTAGGCTGAGACCAACATCTCACACCCTATACCAAAAAAAGGCAAAATGAGTAGAGGACTTAGACATAAAGTTTAAATAATACCAAAGACCAATTAACAGATCAAGAAATACTCTTATCTGTTAGCTCTACGGAAAAGGGAGAAATTTATGATCAAGCAAGAAATAGAAGATATTATAAATAGCAAAATGGATGATTTTGACTATATTAAATTGATAATAAACTAATAAAACTTATCCTGTCAAGATTAGAAGGAAAACAGAAAGCTGGGAAACTATTTTCTCAAGTAGGAGTTCTGATAAAGGTCTCATTTCTAAAATAAATATAGAATTACACCAAACTTATAAGGTTATAAGTCATTTCCCCAATTGATAAATGGTCAAAGTAAATGGACAGTTTTTAATTGAAGAAATTAAAGCTATATATACAAAATCATATAAAAATGCTCCAAATCATTACTAATTAGAGACATGTAAATTAAAATAACTATGAGGTTCTACCTCCCACCTATCAAATTGGCTAAGATGACTAAAAGGGAAAAAAATCGATTTTGGAGAGGTTGTGAGAGGATTGGGACATTAATGCACTATTGGTGGAGTTATGAACTAATCCAAACATTGTGGAGAGCAATATGAAACTATGCTCAAAGAGCAATATGCTCAAAGATTTTGACACAGCAATATCAATACTAGGCTTATATCCAGAAGAAATCATAAAAAATGGGAAAAGTTTCACATGTTCCAAAATACTCATAGCAGTCCTTTTTGTAGGGGCAGAGAATAGGAAATTGAGGGGATACCCATCTATTGAGAATGGCTGAACAAGTTAAGGTATATAAATGTTATGGAGAACTATTATTCTATAAGAAAACATGAAGTCAGACTAGAGCAGCATGGAATGATACACAGGAACTGATGCTGAACGAAGAGAGCAGAACCAAAAGAACATTGTACACATTAACAACAACATTGTGAGTTGATCAACTTTGCTGGATGCAGCACTTCTCTGCAGTTCAGAGAGCTTGGATAACCCTAGGAGAACTGATATGGACAACACTATTCACATTCAGAGAAAAACAAAGCAACAACCAAAAAAAATCCTACAGAATTTGAATGGATGCTACGTTATATGAATTTTTTAAAAATTTTCTCTTATGGTTTTGCTCCCAATATCAGTTTTCTTTCGTGTTTCCTTGTCCTACTTCTTCATTCAGAAAAATGACTAATCTGTAAATATGTTAAACACAACTATAAGTATAAGGTTCACTGCTGATGGGCAGGGGTTGGAAGGAAATTATGTAACTTATAAATATGCATATACATGTGGGTGTAAGTTGAAAAACCTTCATAATATGTAATTAAAAAATAAAATATCAATTGTGAAAAAAAATCTGGCTTGAAAGAACTGTAAAAATAAGTTAACTACTACTGATGAGGTGATATGAACCATTCTAGCTATTCTAAAAAATAATTTGGAATTATGCTATAAAAGTTACTAAACTTTTGAAACCCTAGAAGCCAATAATACCAGCAGCAGATCTATTAACCCCAAGCAAGTCAGAAACAGGAGAAAATTCTATTTTGTATATTAAAATATTTATAGCAATAACTTTTGTGATAAGAAAATGCAGAAAACATAATGTATGTCTATTAGACAATGGTAAATAAATTTTAATATATGAATATAACAGAATATCACTGTTACAAGAAATTATGAATATGAAGAAATAGGAAAAACTTGTAGACATATAATATACAGAGATAAACTGATAAAGAAAGAGAAGTAAAAGAACAGTCACAATGAGCACAAAAGCATAACAGAAATTTTTTTTACAATAGCAATATTTTAAAATCAAAAAAATATTTTAAATAAGTTCTAATTTTTTAAAAAGAAAGATTCAGTGTAACCTTAAACTGCCCTTGGAGAATTAAAACATCCATCATGGTCTCTTTTTTTAAAAGGAAGAGTCTACAGACTATAAATCACCAAATGTTTAAAAAATACGTTTCAGGGCGGCTAGGTGGCGTAGTGGATAAAGCACCAGCCCTGGAGTCAGGAGTACCTGGGTTCAAATCCGGTCTCAGACACTTAATAATTACCTAGCTGTGTGGCCTTGGGCAAGCCACTTAACCCCGTTTGCCTTACAAAAAAAAAAAACTAAAAAAAAATATGTTTCAATCTAACGATATGTTTCTTAAAATATAAATATTTTCATGGGTCAAAACTTTATAATCATTCAGTATCAGCAGTCTAAAAAAAGAATTAATTTGAAATAAGATAATCATATAAATATATATATGCAGATATATATAATTAAAAAATTTTGCTATTATCTTACTTATAGGAAACATCTCCAAAGATCTTGTAATCATCTCATTCTACCCCATAAACAGCCTGCCCAATCAGAAGTGCATTTTCCTCCCGGAGGATGGAGGAAGACAATAAAGGACTGGATTTCTACTTTCATTAATATAGGAAATAAATATGTAAGAAATTTCCTCTATAAATGCAGACTGCAACTCACAGTCTTAGAGAGGTGCTGAGCACCACAAACAAAACCACTGTAACCAAGATCAAAAGAAATGTAGTAAATTGGGAAACAATTTTTACAACTAGTATTTCTGACAAAGGACTCATTTCTAAAATATACAGAGAACTGAGTCAAAATTTCAAAAAAAAAAAAAAAACCAAACCATTCCCCAATTAACAAACAGTCAAAGGATAGGCAAAGGCAATTTACAGATAAGGAAATCAAAGCAATCCATAGTCATATGAAAAACTGATCTAAATCACTAACTTATTAGAGAAATGCAAAATAAGGAATCTCTGAGGCACCACCTCACACCCCTCAGACTGGCCAATATGACCAGAAAGGACAATGATGAATGTTGGAAGGGATGTAGGAAATCTAGGATACTAACAGATTGTTGGTGAACTCATCCAACCTTTCTGGAGAGCAGTTTGGAATTGCATCCAAAGGGCAACAAAAATATGCATATCCTTTGATCCAGCAATACCAATACTGGGTTTATTCCCTGAAGAAATGATTAAAAAGGGTAAAACATCACTTGTACAAAAATTTTCATAGCAGCCCTGTTTGTGGTGGCAAAGAATTAGAAATTAAGTGAATGTCCTTCAATTGGGGAACGGCTTCATAAACTGTGGTATATGTATGACACGGAACACTATTGTTCTATTAGAAAACAGGAGGGCTGGGAACTCAGGGAAGCATGGAAGAATCTGCATGAACTGATGCTGAGTGAAATGAACAGAACCAGAGAAACAGTGTACACGCTAACAGCAACATGGGGTGATGATCAACCCTGATGAACTTGCTCATTCCATTAGTGCAACAATCAGGATCAATTTTGGGCTATCTGTGATGGAGAATACCATCTGTATCAGAGAAAGAATTGTGAAGTTTAAACAAAGACCAAAGAATACTACCTTTAACTTAGGAAAAAAACCTGTTATCTTTTTATGTAATTTTGCTATCTCTTATACTTTATTTTTCTTCCTTAAGGATATGATTTCTCTCTAAAAACATTCAACTCAGATCAATGGATACCAAGGAAACAATGTAAAGAGTAACAGACTGCCTTCTGTGGGGGTAGAAGGAGGGAAGCAAGATTAGGGGAAAAATTCAAAATAAATAAAATCTTTCTTGAATGACCAAAAAAAAAAAAAAGGAACACCAACAACACTGAGAGCACTAAATGCCTTGCCCAAAGTCACATAATCTATACTGGAGGCAGGATTTGACCCTAGCTCTTCTTGGTTGCAGAATAAAGTATATGTAAAAAGACTAGAAAAGGAAGAAAGGGCTAGCTTAGGAAAAGCTGTAAAACACCAAAAGAATTTTATATTGGACCTTGGGTCATCAGAAGCCAATGCAGTTCACTAAACAGGAAAAGTGATGTGTCAAATGACAACTAAATAGAGATCAGACAGCAGTGAAGAGAAATTAAGGTAGGGAGATCAATTACCATTTTTCAAACATGACATAATGAGGGCCCAGGGCAGGGCAGGGGCAACATCAGAGGAGAAAGGAGGGCCTAGTGAAAACATTCTAGAGTGCCCCTTAACTTGAATATTTATTCATATGATAACTAAATGAAAATTCTAAGGAACTAATAGAGGCAAGATACATTAAAAGAGCATAGAAAATAACCTGGACAGAAATTAACAATGAATAATAAAGAATGTTTTAATTGCTATAATCATAAAGTCATCAGAACTACTAACAATCTGTGCTAATTTATTATATTCTGTTTGTTACAATAAAAAGTCTTGATAAGTAAATCAGAATTATTGAAATTCATCAGAGACTATGACTTCAAGTAGGAAGAAAATGCAGTGATTTCAATACATACCAATCACAGGGTTGAAGAGATCGGAAAGCTTGAAGGGAAGCATCCATCCCTGCAAAATCCCAAAATTTTACATCATAATCAAATCCTCCTGTTACCAAACGGGCACCTGAAGGGTCCAAACCTAAGGCAGAAACCTAGAGGGGATAAAGGTCACGCAAAAAAAAATTAGAGAAAAGTTGCTCATAGCCTTTTTTTAATAAGCTACAGTATGTTTCTTAAAAAAAAAAAGGTTGCAGCTAGGTGTACAGTAGACCTGAGTTCAAATCCAGTCTCAGAAACTTTATATATAGCTGTGTAACCTCAAGTGAGTCTCTTAACTCAACTGCCCCCACCTCTAAAGAAAAAACAATGAAAGAGAATTAATTTTGTTGTTCAACATATATTCAATTATTGCTAAAATGATTGTTTCATTCTTTGGATTTATATTCCCAGCACCTACCATGCAGCTCACATACATACATATATACACTTCTATTCACACAACCCTTCAATATGAGAAAATTTTTCCCATTCTTCCCTTCCCTTTCTCCTTCCCAATAAATTCCTCTACCCTGCCTTTTGCTTTCTTCATTTAAAACAATCAAAATGCAACAGAATTGTCCTAGGTCTTCTGTATAAAGAAATTTTATGATCCCAGATGATAGAATTCTAAAGGGATAAATCTATCATCTCCCCATACTAGAATGTAAACAATTTATCATTAGTTCCTTATAATTTTTTGCTCATGCTTTTAACTTTTTATGCTTCTCTTGACACCTATACTGGTATACCCAATACTCTACTACTACTAGTCTTTTCATCAGGAAGTTTGGAAGTTCTCAGTTGCACTAAAGGTACATTTTTTTCCTCTGTAGAATTGCAGTCAATTTTTTTAGGTGAGTTTCTGCTTGTTGTAAACCTAGTTTTATTTTATTTTGACTTTGGGACAGTTCACACACTGTGTATAAAGTTGGCAAGCCTAACCAGGACTCCTGATAGGGCAGCAGTTTCCTGATGCAGTTCCCCTTACCCTGACCCCTGTTTCCCCCAACACACACAGACACATACACATACACACCCTCTACTGGCTTCTCTTCATCCCCTCACAAAACCAGATTGACACAACTTTTTTTTTTTGGCACACTGGTCTAGGTCAAGGAAAAAGCCCAAGCAATGTGGATTATGTACCTATTAGATTTGGTGGATGTCCAATGTCATTCAAGTTACTATACCCTAATGACTAGCTACACATATTTCCAAATAGAGAAAAGGGGGATACACATCCAGAGACAACAAATGCCAATGTATCCTTGATGCCTATGTTTACTGTATTAAACTTCCTCATCTGGTTAAATGTTCAGTGCCTCACTAATGTCTTATTTTGTCCTGACATTGCACTTAAAGTAAGAGAGGGTTGACATAAGAGCTGCACCTAGTAGCAATGAGGGTCCGGCTGAGACTACATAATATAAATTTGCAGGGAACCCAGCATGATTTTCCCCACACTTGTTCAGCAATCATATATGGGAGTGAAGACCACAAATGGCAAGAGTGATTCAAGGGATGATAAGGATGCAAGAGTCAAGAGAACTGAATGGTCAAGGGAGGTCATGACAAGGATAAAGAGAAGGGTTCTGTAAAGGAAGGCAGAGGGAGAGATGAAAAGTCAATAGTTTAGGGTCAGATAAGGAGATTTCAGAATTCTGACTGTAAGCTAATATTCAAATGAAATGGTTTTAATAAAGTACCTAATAAAACTAGAGATCTTTCATGTCTTGGAAACTTTGGCAAAGTCAATTCACTGCAATGTTTTTGATGGACTCCTTTTAATTTTATATAAATTTGCTCTCTGAATCATTTTTGCTTAGTTAAGCTTCCCATTAAAGACTTTCACAAATTCATTTTTCCTTCTACTACTTTTCACTGTTCTGAGAAAGAAAGAATCTATGACACTGATAAACAAAATCCTGCAAATCAGATGGTATCCTTGGCCTTCTACTTCTCTTTACTTGGCAAAAAGATCAAATATATGTTGACTGAGACATTTCTGGGATTTTTTTGTCTCCTTATTGTGATGATTTTCTTTATTGGTTTGCAATTTCAATAAAGAATAATAATAATAGAAGCAATGACTATTTTACTCGATTTCCTACTTTTCAGATTTAAGATCTTATTATCTATTAAGTCAAACTTAATGGAAATGTCAGATTGAAACTACTCTAAATAGAGTCATCTTCATGTTTTTATCCTTCCTTTAATTTGGCTTTAGTCTTTTTTTTTAGGGGTTTTTTTTTTTGAAAGGCAAACAGGGTTAAGGGTCTTGCCTAATACCGGATTTGAACCCAAGTACTCCTGACTCCAGGGCCAGTGCTTTATCTACTACGCCACCTAGCCACCCCCTAATTTGGCTTTAGTCTTAATTTTATTTTTAACTCATCAGTAAAAATGATTCTCATATCAATAGTCAGCCATTTCCATGCCAATATTTTTTTTCAGGTTCCACATTCACTAAGACTGACATTTCCAATTCTAATCTTTTTTTTTAGGTTTCTGCAAGGCAAATGGGGTTAAGTGGCTTGCCCAAGGCCACACAGATAGATAATAATTAAGTGTCTGAGGTGGGATTTGAACTCAGGTACTCCTGACTCCAGGGCCATTGTTCTATCCACTGTGCCACCTAGCCAACACCAATTCTAATTTTTTGTTTTGCATGGCAAGTGGGGTTAATTGGCTTGCCCAAGGCCACACGGCTAGGTAATTATTAAGTGTCTGAGACCAGATTTGAACCCAGGTACTCCTGACTCCAGGGCTGGTGTTTTATCCACTATGCCACCTAGCCGCCCTCCAATTCTAATTTTGATTAAATAATTCATGATTTTAAAACTGAGCCCTATAAGTCTTCATCCTCTTGTATACTTTTATCCCAAACCATTTTCCCCAAGATAGCTTTGGTCATCCTTTCTTGGAAAGGGGACTTCACAATGAAATTAATCAATAAAGAATTTATTATGTGTTTAAGATGTGCTTAGCCCTGAAGATACAAAGATAAAAGTGAAATAGAAGCTAACATTCCCATGGGGGTATATCAAATCAAGTCAAGTCAAGAAGCCCTGCTGAAGTACCTGAATTGTATCAAACCCTGGGCTTTCAAGGAGCTTAGACAACACATAAGCAGAAAAAGAAGACGACAAATATACAAATAATTATATACAGAATACATACAAACATAGACATGTGGGGAGGGGATGGATGCCCTGAGAGAGGGTAGATATTTACTGAATTCTAAATCTCAGAGTATCTACTGACATAATTTAAAAGCTCTGGCCAGGTTCACTTCAAAATTATAGTACTCTTTTATCCTCTAGAACATAAAAATATTGTAGATAAGTTGCAAATAAATGAATTCAAGTAATAAAAATATCTTTTTTGCTTATAATCATTGTGAGGAAGACTAAGGGGAGATGAGCAAGTATCATGTGAAATGCTAGATACAACATCAAAAACACCTCCACCACATCTTTAGTCATGTCTCAAAGAAAAACTTTCAAAGGAAAGTGAGTCACCACAGTCATTTTGCCACAATTCACTTATATCTTCAGGTTTCATTTGTAACAAGAATGTCAACATGGATATAGTTCAATTTCTCTAGTGTTATTGGACAAGGATAGCAAATTTAGAATTGTCATTTAAACCACTGCTTTTAGGAAGTTTAAATATTCCCTCTTTTTAACAACAATTCTATCAATAGCATGAGTCCAAGGTGGGGTTTGACAGGCACACTGGTCGAGGGTCTTTGAATACATTTTTAGGTTTTTTTCATAAGTATGAAAGCCAAAAAAATTTCATCAAACCAATAGAAAATCTTCTGGAGATGTGTCTCATTTTATTCAACAAAGTCCACTGATTTGAACTTATTTTGAAAAAGTCAGCTTGAGTACATAATATTTAAGAACCCAAATCATTTGAACCCTTACAATAAGGTTTATTTATATTTCATATAGAGATATTGAAACATATATAAAACATAATAGAAAGAAGCAGAATGCATATGATTATACCTATATATCTTTTTTTTCTAGTTTTTTGCAGAGCAGTGGAGTTTAGTGACTTGCCCAAAGTAATACAGCTAGGTAATTATTATGTGTCTGAGACTGAATTTGAACTCAGCTTCTCCTGACTCCAGGAACAGTGCTCTATCCACTCACCACCTAGGCCCCAATATATCTTTTTAACTTATTTGAACATAAAAGAAAATCAGCACAAAAAAAAAAAAGTGCATTAGAAAAAAAATAAGAAAGTGTATTTTTCCATATACATTGTTATATTCTTTAATGCTATTTTATAGCATTTAAATTTTACAATGAAATAACTAATCACACATTTTTTAAAATTAGTTTTAGACAATAAGAACTATTAAAACACCAAAATTCTGAAAAAGAGATCTCAATACATAGTCATGAGTACCTAAACTAATATTCATTCTTCATATTAAACTCTAATTCTACAAAAGAATAAAATCAATCATCTTTTAATATTAGTTAAAATCAAGAATATAAAAATATTTTCCCATTTAAAATAAATATATTTTTTAGTTTTCAGTTTGATTCTTCATGTTGCTGAATACAAACTAGGCAAAGCAACAATAGCAATGAAAATAACTATTTGCTACTATTTTTTTTGTTTTGTTTTGTTTTAGGTTTTTGCAAGGCAAATGTTAAGTGGCTTGCCCAAGGCCACAAGGCTAGGTAATTATTAAGTGTTTGAGATCGGATTTGAGCCAGGTACTCCTGACTCCAGGGCCGGTGCTCTATCCCATGCGCCACCTAGCCACCCCTATTTGCTACTATTTTTAATAATAATGCAATTATATTTATATCTAGATGTAATGCTACTAAGATCATAATAATAATAATGCTTCTATTTTTAAATAATAAGCAAGGACTGTTTCACAGCCAGAACAGAATCACATGGAATAAAAACATATCAACCTTTAGATCCTTTAACATTTATCCTTTTGCAATATTAGTTATACTTGGCCTTACTAAATTTTTTAATTGCATTTCTACCTTTGGAAAAAATATATATATATTTCTAGCAATATGGAAAGTGGGACTAAACTGGTTATTTGCATTGAGGAAAAAGGATCTATATAACAGGAGGAAGATAAAATAATGATGACAATTTGAGATTTCTCTGTGACAATCCGTAGCCAATTGTTATGTGAGAAGTATGGAGATGATGGGTAACCTCCTAGCCAGAAAGAGATGTGTTACCTTAAACATTTTATAAAAAAATATGAATTAAGATTATTGTATTTTTACATCTCAAAATCTGTTTATTGCATGTCATTTACAGCACTGTCCTCAGGTACATGAGCAACAATCGAATTATGATTTTTTCCCCCCTGGATCTCTTACACCAAATTACAGCCAGGCACACTCTGTTCTCCTTAGTGCTGAAGACGCCTGAAGCTCTGGTTATAAGTAATGGCTATATTGCAACGTATTGATAATTGATCTGCCTGACATCAAGTATGATAAAATAAAAAGACAATATGCCAGTGAAGCCATTTAGCCCTATGGGGCTTGATGATAAATGCTGCAGATGAAGTAAGTGACCTTTGAAAGAATGACCCTAGCCTCAACTGGCACAATGAAAAATATTGTCTGTATGACTTCATAAGGGAACATATCCCTCATGACCCTCTCTGCTCTGTAATAGCAAATTGCTATTATCATTCCAGGTGCATCATAATTAAGCATAAGAGTGAGCCAGTGGCCCAGGATAATGCCTATTAACATATTTAAAAACCTTAAAGGAGAGATACATTCTTCAACTAGAATTTTTGTTCATTCTAAACATAGCCAAAAATAAATAGAAAATTTTGATGCAAATTACTTTTTTGGACACATAGTTTTAAAATGCTTTTTCAGTACATTTGTTTATACTATGACTGAGTTTTTATTTACAATTTATGTGGCATCCATCAATGAATCTGTGTTATATTGGAACCCATGTTCTTATAAAAAGATATTTTGATACTGGCTTAGGATTATAAAAAAATAATTCTTCCCCCTTACAGACCTTTTAGCTTTTTCCAAATTATTGAACCTCTGTTAAATAGCCTTCTCTGTTACAATATCTCTGGTTTTTTGCTTGCTCAATTTTTTTCCCTTGAGTTTTGTTTCTCTTAGCTGTATAGCTCCAAGACCACACTCCGCAGGATGCAGAAGTCTTTGCTGTAATACATTCATCTCCAAATGGATTCTGAAAGACCCAGAAGAATCTGGGTCCTGAATAATTTTGAGGGGAGAATGATGCAGGGAAAAGATGAAGAGAACTGTGAATGTAACAGAAAGAAATTGGGTGGAGATGTAAACTGACTACCACCTATTCTTGAGATGTAAATTAATTAGAAGTAGAGAATTATGATTGTAACAGAAACAATTTGTAACCTTAAAAGCTGCGCAAATTGGGTAGAGATTTCTATTCTTGATGTACCATTGATTCATTGTTTAATGTAAAATTCATATACTGATCTCCTTGGGCTTTACCCTCTACCTAATTCCAGGTCCAGGAGAGTGAGTTCACCTTTTGCCCTCTGGATGAGAGGCAAGACATAAAAACCTGGGTTGGACTCCAGCTCAGGGCCACTAGTCTTCTTTGACCTGTGGCCCAGCCAATGCTGCTTAAATTTTTGTTTTATTTCCAAAAAAGAAAGAAAAAAAAAGTCCCATCAGCATATAACACTTACTGTTTTGCTGCCATGCTGCAGAGTAATTTCATGAGAATCAGGAATTTTTCTGACAGGGTTCTGGAAATGAGAAAATTACATCTATTAGTGAATCTGAAGACCAATAACAAAATAAGGTATGAATTCTTTCAAACCAACCATGTCATTAAAAATAATAAATACATAAAATACAAGATAATAAAACAAAAATTTCAGTCCCAAAGAATTTTTTTCAATATCTTAACAGATTGGAAAAAAAGAAAATTGTGAGACTGATCGCCACCTAGAGGGAAAACTTTACTTCATTACATCAGGCAGGTAATGTTTTTTAATCCTCTAAATATATAATATCCTTCAACAATCATTTGTGGAGAGTCTTCTCTTTATAATTACATCACTTAAACTAAAGTAAAATGAATTGTTTTTCTATTTTTATAAGAAAGCAAAAAAAGATTGAAATTAACTTCATTTTATACATTAAAAATTATGTGATTAAATAGTACTATAAAAAAATAAAGTTTCAACCATATAATCCACCATTTGGTGGATGTCCACTGTCATTCAAGTCACTATACTCCAATGGCTAGATTTCTTATGACATGTTATATAAAGAAAAAGCAGTCATTAGGGTTATTGACAGTAAATAACAATAACCAAAAAAAACAAAACAAAACAAAAGAAGAATGAAGAGGAGAATGAAAATATCAATAAAAAATCAGAAGAAATTTCAAATATATAAGACAAGCATAACTCATGGCACATTTTTCAGATTATTTTAAAGCCAGGCAAAATCAAACTTAGTGGCCTGGCTCACAAAGTGGCAAATACTGCCACAAAAAATTAACAGGGAAATCAACATTAATCATTTTAAATTAATGATTTTTCATTGTGAATTACTAGTGTTATAGAGATTGATATAATGATGAAGGCAGATTGATACAGTAGAAAAGCAGAAGTTAGAAGACTCCTGGCTCCACTATTTATTACAAACTATACAATGAGGATACAACAAACTCAGTTCAATAAATAGTTATATTTTGTTTCTCTAGACAACTCTATCTCACCAAAATTATCCATGGATCTCAAGAGTTGGGGTATAGAAGGATCATCCCTCAGTAGACTACATTCTGTGATCAAGTAGGTAAATACTTTTTATGGGCTGATTTTATATGAGGCTTATATGTATATACAAGAAAATCAATTTTTATTTCTATGTGTAGTTAAGATTAGAAAGATAGGTCATTTGACTAGATCTCTATTACTACTGAACTTAAATAATGATATACTACATTAGTTTGGGCTATACTTTACTGACAAAATGAATCTTTGGTTCTTGTGTAATAGGAACTGAAAATGATTACCTTTTTACCTAAAGAAAGGTAGAAAGTACCAAGTTTAGGGGCGGCTAAGTGGCACAGTGGATAGAGCACTAGCCCTGGAGTCAGGAGTACCTGAGTTCAAATCTGCCCTCAGACATTTAATAATTACCTAGCTGTGTGGCCTTGGGCAAGCCACTTACCCCCATTGCCTTGCAAAAACCTTTAAAAAAAAAAAAAGACAAGAAAATACCAAGTTTAAAAAGAAGAGATTATTCTGCATTTTCTATCTAAGAATAGATTTAGTCTGTTTTTAACATAAGCCAGAGAAGATATAAAGAAAGGATTTGAAGGTCAAATCTGAAGTTTAAATATTTTGGCTATATAAGGAAAAGACAGGACCTCACTAGAAAGCATCCTAATGATGGGAAAGGTTAGAGACAAAAGAACAAGGGGACAGCAGAGAAAGAAATAGAGTATCATGAAAACAACGAACATGAACTTGGACAGACTTTGAGGAATAACTAAGGACAGAAGGACCTAGTGTGCTATGTTCCATGGGATCAGATACAACTGAACATTTGGACAACAATAACAGACCTTAAGCTTCCAGTTTCTTAATATCTACTCTTTCCTTAGTCCCCTTGTCATCTACTTCTTACCCCTCAAGCATATTTAAAGTTCTCTAATCAACGTTCTCAACCAATCAAAAAGCATTTATAAGGCACTGTTCTAAATGTTGGATGACCCAGACAATCTCCTGAATTGTTCATCCAGTTAGTCAGGCATTTATTTATTAAATGGTCACTATATGCTAGACTCTGTCCAAAACATAAGACAGAAATAGCCCCTTCACTTAAGAAGCACACATTCTAATGAAGGGAAAAATATATATATAACTAGGCATATTTCATGTGTGTATATACATATAAGTACAGGATAGATGAAAACAAATATGAGAGGGGAAAGCATTATCAGGTAGGACCTGGAAAAGCCTCCTGCAGAAGGTAAAATTTAGGCTAATCTTGAAGGAAGACAGGGGCAATAAGAGGTGCAGATGGGGACAGAGAACATTTCAGGGAGTAGGAGGGAAAGTTTTCGGTAGATGTGCCTCTGTGCACACATACATACACACACACACACACACACACACATCCCTATGTGTGTTATATATGAATATATATATATATGTATATATATATATATATACGAATATGCCGACACAGATATATATATACATGTATGTGTGTATATGTATATACATATACGTGTGGGTGTGTGGATGTGTATTTATATGTAGTAGATTTCTCTAGTTAGGGTAAGGACAGGAATAACTATAAAAAGACTCAAAAGGTAAGGGAAAGAATCAGGTTACAAAGAGATTTTTATGCCAGAGATTATTATATTTGATCCCATAAATTATAGGAAATCTCTGAATTTTATTGAGGTGAAGGTGTAACATGAGTAGGCCTTCCTTTCAGGAAAGTCAATTTGATTGGAGTGGAGAAGTGTCAGAAAGATCAATTAAAATAATTGTGATATGAAAGGAGTAGAACCAAGACAACAATATACACAACAACAATATCATGAGCTGAACAACATTGATGGAAACAACTCTTCTCAGCAGTCCAGAGAGCTAGGACAATTGTATTTGACTGCTTATGGACTATAATATCCCAAACCAGAGGAAGAAAAACAAAACACACAGGAAAAAAAAAAAACCTGTTCCGAATCTGATGAACACTTTATAAAAATTATCTCTTATGTATCTCTTTCCCTTAATTCTAATTCTTCATGCCAAAAATTACTAATTTGTAAACATGTTTAACAAAATATGTATGTGAAATGCTAACCTGACTGTTCTTTGCTGGGGGGCGGGGGGGGGAATGGGAAGGGAGGGTGGAGGGAAATTTTGTAGTGTGGAAATATGCACGTACATATGGATGAAAATAAGTAATTTTTTTAAATAATTGAAAAAAGAATTTGAATAATAAGGTGAGAAAAAACAGAATGGGGAAAATTAAAAAACAGACATTTTTCCACCTTCTGAGTTTTAATGTAGTTTCATTTTTTTTGCTGGAATGCAACACCAAGTATATTTTAGTAAATCAAATATAAATCCTCTACTCTCAATTATGTGGGCCATCCACTCTATTTAATCGGTAGGAATAAAAATAAGGTTTATTTTGCAAAAATAGGTACAAAATATACTTAGAACAAAGAATTACATTTTGTCAGTTCTTTCAAAATTCCACAAATAATATAAACATTGTCACCAGAAAAGTCAAATTGAAGAATACTTCATTTATGTATTTAAATATATTTTACATAAACAGTTTCAATGCAACATTTTAAATAAAAAAATCTGAGATCAAATATCTGCATATGACTAAAAAGGGTTAAATGCTTAAATAAATATTTCTGCTTAAATTCAAAGGTTTGTTGAAAATCATATAAGTAATAACTAACAAAAAGGACACCTATTTGGAATAAAACATCTAAAATAACAGTAATCCAGATTTTCCTTTTTTTTAATTTGTTTTTTATACATTTAACTAGTGTTGACTTTTCATTTTCCAAAACTTAAGACTTTTTGAAATATGATTTGGTGTGAAATTTGTGAAAACATTCAAATATTTTTAAAATTTGGCTGTACCAATTTAGAGAGGTCTGGAGGGATTTGCATGAACTGGTACTGAGCAAGATGAGGGGGGTCATTGTGCACTCTAGCAACAACATGGGTGTGATGATCAATCTTAATGAACTTGCTTGTTACATCAGTACAACAATCAGAGACAATTTTAGAGTATCCGCAACGGAGAACTGTATCCAAAGAAAGAATTACGGAGTCTAAACAAAGACCAAAATTTTTTTTATAAAGGTATCTTATTATGTAATTTTGCTATCTCTTATACTTTATTTTTTCCTTAAGGCTATGATACCTCTCTCAACACATTCAATTTTGATCAAGTATACCATGGAAACTATCAGACTGCCTTCTGTGGGGGTTGGGGGAAAGGAAGTGAGAATGGGGGAAAAATTGTAAAATTCAAAAAACAAAAAAAGAGTTTTTCTGTTAAAAAAAAAATTGGCTGTCCCAGGGACATCATAAAACACAAGACTACAATGAATCCCCTCATTACCAGAATCCATAACAAGTAAGGAAAAAAATATTTATTTGCTTCCAATGTCAACAAAGGATCATTTCTCACTCTTTAACTACCTAAAAACAAGAAATAAAGCAATCATAGATAGTAAAAGATTACAACTGATTTCAATCTTCACAAGAAATTAAAATTTAAAAATCAGAAACTTGTTTTCTGTGATTAAAGATCCAAAACTAAAGAAATAGTAAAGAAAACATATACTATGACAGAAAGGATTTACAATAAGAATCCTATGAAGAAATGTCTACAAGAAAGCTCACACCAATCAGAAGCCTAAAAAGGAAAAAGAGCTGCTTGCCCACCCTGAGAAGTGTGCTGCTGATCTAAGCCCTGCCAGTACCTATTATGGCAGAGTGGCCCAGTTTGAGAAGGGACACTTGAGAATAATTTTAGGAAATATAGCCCAAAAGGTATTATGGGAAATTTAGTCAGCACATTAGTCAACAATTCTGACTCAAAAACAAAGAATTTAACCCACATACAACACAAATTAAAACAAAAATCCTATTGTCTCTGAAACTGGCCCTATCAGGGCAGTCACCTAAATAGTACTTCCCCTCCTCTTTGGAATAATTTTAACATCTAGAAAAAGCACAGGTCCAAAATGAGGCTGGGCTCTGACTGAAGACTATGAAGATAGAAGAATGAATGACCTTAAAATTTCAAATCCCATTTGTTACATTATAGTTTCTTCAGCACAAAGACAACACAATATTTATATATGATTAACTTCCATAAAACTATATACATAATATTGGAAGAATAAGACTATGCTAATATTAAAATTATTTGAAGGATAAAGCTTAAGAATTACCTTCTGTCTACTACTATTCTTTTAAGGCACACAATTTTAAACATACTAAATTTTATTCAATATTGAATTGCTCTCCTTTACCATTAAAAAGTCTCTAGGTACTAGTTTTCTAGCACTGTTGAAGTTTTTATGTTAATTTAATTCATATACTCTCACTAACAACAAATTTGTTAGCTAAGTGTTCCCAAATGCTTAGATTCCTTCTCAGCATAATGTTTATTATTCTGTGTTCATAAGTGGACATGCTAAATTTCAATTAGAGTAAGTGCAAATAAGTCTGTATTATTTTTTACCACTCAAGTACACAGATCCCCTGAAATCTTTAGTATCATAGATCCCAGGGAAGAAAGCTCAGTGTTAGATGAAGTGAGGGTCTTTTATTCAATAAAGATAGTAAAAATAACCTGTTTCATGATCAAACCCAGAAGATTGGTTCATTTAAGATTCTATTCTAAACACAAAGGAAAAGGAGAAATTTCCTGTTTAACAACTGAAAATTTATGTTTAAAAGCAGTTTATAAAATATGATTAGAGGAGGAAGATGGGACTATATTGAATTCCAGAATGAGGAGTTTGGACTACATTGGGTGGGAAAGCTCTATCATAATTCTGAGCACAGAAGTAATAAAAAAAGCTGTGTTAATTGGGCAACTATCAACTGCTCATGGATAGGTCGAGCTAATATAATAAAGATGACAATTCT